>NC_091685.1:54579090-54879318 GCF_041296265.1 Equus caballus
CCACATCTACCCAACTTCAGGCAAAAGGTTGGTCCAAAAGTACAATTCAGGGCCGGCCCTGTGGTGGAGCGGGTAAGTGCCCACGTTCTGCTTGGGTGGCCCGGGCCTCACTGTTTCACATCACGGGTGCAGATCACATTAGCAGTGTTAGGCAATATAGATTTCATGGTAGGGTGCGGACATAGATCATAAATAAGTAGCACTTGTGAGGCTACGTTATCAATAAGCACCAGAAAAAGAACCATGAGAATACTACAATCTAGGAACGCATCTGGTACACTTCCCCAAAGGAAGAAGGAAGGAAAACATGTGACATGCCAAGGTGGGATTGGCAGAGTGCGAGGAGATGACACGATCCTTGCGCATGAGAGGATTGCCTGGGCAACTTCAACTTGGGAGGGAGTCCAGGACTTTCTCCGGGGAAGGTCCACCCACTTGGCCGTCTACACAAGACATAAGAGAGACAACCCAGGATAATCTTACAGGAAAGAAACCAGTGTCTAGAGAGAATGTAGCAGGCCTTTCAAAGTTCGAGGAGAAAGTTAGAAAACGACAAGAAATCCAGAAAAGGGAAAACTATCCTACCTGGAAAGGATGAGGAGTCAGACTGGTCCGAGATGGCTCTGAAACTCTGTGTGCATGGAGGTTGTCAGGACAACTTAGAATGTTGAGGTTCTTTATGACATCACGGTGAACATGGCCCCCAAGATGGCTGCATGGTTACAGTCTGAGGATTGGCCTAGGCTAGGCTATTAAAGGGAGAGATACCCAGAAACAGCTTTGACAAACAGAAAACGGGCACAGAAACTGGAAGAGATAAAACAGACTCTGATTCAAGGGATAAGAATGGAATCCTTGGCGAGAAGTGAGAATAGAGGGACAAGCAGTGAGAGGAGAACATTGTCATCTATTCAAGCCTATGGGGAGGCCATGCTGATTCAAGCTTGAAACTTGATTGGAAACAGGAGGCCGGACTTGGGCCTTATCAGACGTACGTTGTCCTTCTGCCTTAAGCATAATCCAAAGTCAAGAATGATGTCTTGAGGACATTGAAGAGGAGATTCGATGCGTCCTTTCCTAGGCCCCTAGCATTCTTTGAAGATCAGTCTCACTTTCCATAGCTCTGGCGTCACTGGGGCCCACCGGGTACATTCTAATGTGTCCCAAGAGATGTCTTGGAAGCCTTGAAGGAATGGAGCCCTGTCATGCTTGGGGTATGTCTCTTTGTTTGGAAGGGCTGTACAAGTGTGCTGAAAATCCCCCTTTTCCAGAGGGCTTCGTTCCTTTGTGAAGGCTGCCCTCCCAGGCTAGAGTGCTCTCGTTGGCTCCAATGAAATTCTCTTCCCCTACCTCTTGTCGTAGAAGAATTATTGATTATGTGTTTTGACACCATATGTAAGGAAGTTGGCTGAAAATTAGAACATTACAATTCAGTTTCAAGAAAAATAAACAAGCCAGGGCTGAGGATGTAAGGCAAACAAATGGCACACCCTATAGAAATAAAGGAAGCCTGTATCTAGACGGAATCTAGGGGAACGTTCAAGGATCAGGGGTCAAGTTCGAAACTTCCCAAATCCAGAAATGAGACAGAAAAATATCTTTCCTGGAGAGAGGAATTCATCCGATTTGTCTAATTTTCTGGCAAACATTATGTTGGTGAATGGGGGTGCCAGGACCCCCTCCCATTTGGAGTTTCTGATCTCAGGATGTCAAGCCAACACAACTGACCACGTGTTCTCAGTGCTTAGATTGACCTACGCTAGGATAGCAAAGATTACTGCCAGTGCATCGTGCAAATTCAAAGACAACAACCAAGAATCACGAAAACACTCACACTTCGGCCTAGACAACATACGGTGATTAAAGAAATACAAAATTAATCACTTGGACTGAAGGAGAACGGACTGATAAGCATATCTAAGGGAGATATCTGAGAAAGACCATGATGAGTATACTATGGAAAAGAAAAAAAGGTCCCAGAAAATGGAAGGCGAACAGAAATCACACCTGAATAATCCACAATGAAAGATGTCAGTCTTTAGACAGACTGTGCTAGAACGTTTGAAAGTCAGAGAAATTCACAAGCCACAAAACGGCAGCGAAGGTCAAACCTGGACTAACTGGGAAGGGTGAGTTATGAGACTGCTCCAAGCGGGCTCTGAAACCCTGTGTCCATGAAGCTTGCTGGGACAGCAGAGACACAATTATGACATGTCCTCTGACATCACAGTGGACCCGAAAAACAACCTGGCCTCATCTACACAGTGCCAGAGTTGGGCTCAAGTAGCATATTCAAGTCCCATTGCACTCAACTGCAGGTGGCCAATGGAACAAGGAAGGGGCCGGCCGGTGGTGCAGCGGTGAGGACCGCACCATCTGGGTCGGTGGCCGGGGGTGGGCCAAATGGAATCCAGGGCGTAAGCCTCCTCACCACTGCTTCAGTCATTCTGGGGCAGGCGTCCGAGGTAGTGTAGAGGCAGATGGGAAGGGACGTTAGACAGGGCCAGACTTCCACGGCAAATACAGGAGCATTGCCAGCAGATGTGAGCACAGCGATGCACTTCTGCCAAACAAAACCAATTAAAAGTTGCAAAGAATAGAAAAACTAAACCTAAAAAAAACTAAAAAAACAGTTTGCCAGTGCAAAGAATAAGATCTCTATGAAGAACCTTAGCAAAACAGATGAAAGCTATGTTAATTTGAAAACTAGCAAACCTCTGGGGAAAGAAATTCAAGAAGACACAAGGAAAAAGAAGGATATTCCGCGATCTAGTAATGGAAGAATTAACACACTGCAAACGTCCATACCAGAGAAAGGAATCTCTGGATTCCGTGCAATCCCAGTCAAAGTTGCAGCGATATCTGCCACAGAGGTAGAAGAGATAATCCTAAAGTTTCTATCCAGCAACAAGAGACCCTGAATAGGCAAAGGAATCCTCAGGAAAATGAACCAAGCAGGACGTATCACACTTTCTGATTTCAACATATAGGACGACGCGCTAGGTACCGAAATGGCACAGTCTGGGCCCAAAAACAGGCACACAGACCCACGCAACAGAATCGAGAGCCCAGAGCCCAACTCAAACGTACATGGACAGCCCATTTTCGACCAGGGAGCCAAGAGGAGACAGTGGAGAAAGAAGAGTCTCTACAAGAAACTGTGCTGGGAAGCCTGCACAGCCACATGGCACACAACGAGAGTAGACCATGATGTTACACCTGGCACACACACCACCAAGAAATGGATTAAAGCCTTGAATGGCAGACTTGAGACCTTGAACCTTGTAGGAGAAGACCTAGCCAGAGTGCGCTTTGCCATCTGTCTGAGCCGCCTATTTGGAAGAAGCATGTCTGACTGGGCAAGGGCAACAAAGGAAACAAGAAACAAACGGGATCACATCAAATGCAGACGATTCTGCCCAGTCAATGAAACCATAACTCAATGCAAAGACAGCACAACAACTGGGAGAGGATGTTTGCAAAGCACACATCGGACAAAGGGTGAAAAGCCCAAAGACACAGTCAACTCACACGGCTCCAGAAGAAAAAAGACAACAAGCCAATGAAATACTGGGCAAAAGATGGAAACAGAGATTTCTCCCAAGAAGATCTAAAGAAGGCCAACAGGTGCATGAAAACTTGTTCACCATCATTAAGTCTCAGGCCAATGCAAATCCAAACTGCAAGGACATAGCAGATCACTGTGGTCAGAATGGCTATAAGGAACCAGACAGGAAACAACAAGTGTCAGAGAGTAGGTGGAGACAGGGGAAGCCTCCTGCACTGCTGGTGGGTGTGTAAACTGGTGCAGCCACTACCCCAAGCGGTGTGGAACCGCCTCAGAAATTTAAGAATCCATGTCCCCTATGATCCAGCTGTTCCTCTGTGGCGTGTTTATCCGAAGAACTCGGAAACACTGCCGCTTAAAGACGTGTGCACCACTGAGTTCACCACAGCCTTATTCCCGCTATCCAAGACTTGGAAACAGCCCTGGTGCCCAGCAAGGGACGAATGGAGAAGGAACATGGGCTATAGTCACACAATGGCATACCATTGAGCCGGAACAACGGATGCAATCCAGCCATTTGTGACCACCAGAATGGCTGTGGGGGTTTTATGGAAAGTGAAACAAGCCCCAGGGAGAATGTCAAATACCGTAGGAACTCACTTACAAGGAGAAGAAAAGGCAAGCACTAACCAACAGGTGGCACGGGACATTTGACTGGGGGTTCCCAGAGGCAAAGCGGGGCGGTGGGTGGTGGGTGAAAGAGATGATGAGGCACAAGTGTGTGGTGAGGGCCTGTGACGGCTTACGCTGGTGAAGATGATGTAACCTACACAGAAGTCTAAATCGATGAGGATGCACATCTGAAAGCTGTAGGATGTTCGAATGCAGGGTTATGGCATTAAACTCACCTAAAATCAAAAATGCAAAAAGGGGTCCAGAATGACGGCAGAAAGCTTTGGGGGCTGAAAGAGATTAGAGAAGGTGAAGTTCCCAGGATGGAAAATCACCTCAGAATGCTTACTGATGCTACAGAAAGGTAGACCGTTCCAAATAGATGAAGAGGAATACTACCAAGAAAACATGATCCGTGCTAAACCCATGAACCAACGGAAAATGTTACCGTCCATGATGTTACTACTAATCACCTTCACGAATAATCCAAACAGGCCCACATCTACCCAACTTCAGGCAAAAGGTTGGTCCAAAAGTACAATTCAGGGCCGGCCCTGTGGTGGAGCGGGTAAGTGCCCACGTTCTGCTTGGGTGGCCCGGGCCTCACTGTTTCACATCACGGGTGCAGATCACATTAGCAGTGTTAGGCAATATAGATTTCATGGTAGGGTGCGGACATAGATCATAAATAAGTAGCACTTGTGAGGCTACGTTATCAATAAGCACCAGAAAAAGAACCATGAGAATACTACAATCTAGGAACGCATCTGGTACACTTCCCCAAAGGAAGAAGGAAGGAAAACATGTGACATGCCAAGGTGGGATTGGCAGAGTGCGAGGAGATGACACGATCCTTGCGCATGAGAGGATTGCCTGGGCAACTTCAACTTGGGAGGGAGTCCAGGACTTTCTCCGGGGAAGGTCCACCCACTTGGCCGTCTACACAAGACATAAGAGAGACAACCCAGGATAATCTTACAGGAAAGAAACCAGTGTCTAGAGAGAATGTAGCAGGCCTTTCAAAGTTCGAGGAGAAAGTTAGAAAACGACAAGAAATCCAGAAAAGGGAAAACTATCCTACCTGGAAAGGATGAGGAGTCAGACTGGTCCGAGATGGCTCTGAAACTCTGTGTGCATGGAGGTTGTCAGGACAACTTAGAATGTTGAGGTTCTTTATGACATCACGGTGAACATGGCCCCCAAGATGGCTGCATGGTTACAGTCTGAGGATTGGCCTAGGCTAGGCTATTAAAGGGAGAGATACCCAGAAACAGCTTTGACAAACAGAAAACGGGCACAGAAACTGGAAGAGATAAAACAGACTCTGATTCAAGGGATAAGAATGGAATCCTTGGCGAGAAGTGAGAATAGAGGGACAAGCAGTGAGAGGAGAACATTGTCATCTATTCAAGCCTATGGGGAGGCCATGCTGATTCAAGCTTGAAACTTGATTGGAAACAGGAGGCCGGACTTGGGCCTTATCAGACGTACGTTGTCCTTCTGCCTTAAGCATAATCCAAAGTCAAGAATGATGTCTTGAGGACATTGAAGAGGAGATTCGATGCGTCCTTTCCTAGGCCCCTAGCATTCTTTGAAGATCAGTCTCACTTTCCATAGCTCTGGCGTCACTGGGGCCCACCGGGTACATTCTAATGTGTCCCAAGAGATGTCTTGGAAGCCTTGAAGGAATGGAGCCCTGTCATGCTTGGGGTATGTCTCTTTGTTTGGAAGGGCTGTACAAGTGTGCTGAAAATCCCCCTTTTCCAGAGGGCTTCGTTCCTTTGTGAAGGCTGCCCTCCCAGGCTAGAGTGCTCTCGTTGGCTCCAATGAAATTCTCTTCCCCTACCTCTTGTCGTAGAAGAATTATTGATTATGTGTTTTGACACCATATGTAAGGAAGTTGGCTGAAAATTAGAACATTACAATTCAGTTTCAAGAAAAATAAACAAGCCAGGGCTGAGGATGTAAGGCAAACAAATGGCACACCCTATAGAAATAAAGGAAGCCTGTATCTAGACGGAATCTAGGGGAACGTTCAAGGATCAGGGGTCAAGTTCGAAACTTCCCAAATCCAGAAATGAGACAGAAAAATATCTTTCCTGGAGAGAGGAATTCATCCGATTTGTCTAATTTTCTGGCAAACATTATGTTGGTGAATGGGGGTGCCAGGACCCCCTCCCATTTGGAGTTTCTGATCTCAGGATGTCAAGCCAACACAACTGACCACGTGTTCTCAGTGCTTAGATTGACCTACGCTAGGATAGCAAAGATTACTGCCAGTGCATCGTGCAAATTCAAAGACAACAACCAAGAATCACGAAAACACTCACACTTCGGCCTAGACAACATACGGTGATTAAAGAAATACAAAATTAATCACTTGGACTGAAGGAGAACGGACTGATAAGCATATCTAAGGGAGATATCTGAGAAAGACCATGATGAGTATACTATGGAAAAGAAAAAAAGGTCCCAGAAAATGGAAGGCGAACAGAAATCACACCTGAATAATCCACAATGAAAGATGTCAGTCTTTAGACAGACTGTGCTAGAACGTTTGAAAGTCAGAGAAATTCACAAGCCACAAAACGGCAGCGAAGGTCAAACCTGGACTAACTGGGAAGGGTGAGTTATGAGACTGCTCCAAGCGGGCTCTGAAACCCTGTGTCCATGAAGCTTGCTGGGACAGCAGAGACACAATTATGACATGTCCTCTGACATCACAGTGGACCCGAAAAACAACCTGGCCTCATCTACACAGTGCCAGAGTTGGGCTCAAGTAGCATATTCAAGTCCCATTGCACTCAACTGCAGGTGGCCAATGGAACAAGGAAGGGGCCGGCCGGTGGTGCAGCGGTGAGGACCGCACCATCTGGGTCGGTGGCCGGGGGTGGGCCAAATGGAATCCAGGGCGTAAGCCTCCTCACCACTGCTTCAGTCATTCTGGGGCAGGCGTCCGAGGTAGTGTAGAGGCAGATGGGAAGGGACGTTAGACAGGGCCAGACTTCCACGGCAAATACAGGAGCATTGCCAGCAGATGTGAGCACAGCGATGCACTTCTGCCAAACAAAACCAATTAAAAGTTGCAAAGAATAGAAAAACTAAACCTAAAAAAAACTAAAAAAACAGTTTGCCAGTGCAAAGAATAAGATCTCTATGAAGAACCTTAGCAAAACAGATGAAAGCTATGTTAATTTGAAAACTAGCAAACCTCTGGGGAAAGAAATTCAAGAAGACACAAGGAAAAAGAAGGATATTCCGCGATCTAGTAATGGAAGAATTAACACACTGCAAACGTCCATACCAGAGAAAGGAATCTCTGGATTCCGTGCAATCCCAGTCAAAGTTGCAGCGATATCTGCCACAGAGGTAGAAGAGATAATCCTAAAGTTTCTATCCAGCAACAAGAGACCCTGAATAGGCAAAGGAATCCTCAGGAAAATGAACCAAGCAGGACGTATCACACTTTCTGATTTCAACATATAGGACGACGCGCTAGGTACCGAAATGGCACAGTCTGGGCCCAAAAACAGGCACACAGACCCACGCAACAGAATCGAGAGCCCAGAGCCCAACTCAAACGTACATGGACAGCCCATTTTCGACCAGGGAGCCAAGAGGAGACAGTGGAGAAAGAAGAGTCTCTACAAGAAACTGTGCTGGGAAGCCTGCACAGCCACATGGCACACAACGAGAGTAGACCATGATGTTACACCTGGCACACACACCACCAAGAAATGGATTAAAGCCTTGAATGGCAGACTTGAGACCTTGAACCTTGTAGGAGAAGACCTAGCCAGAGTGCGCTTTGCCATCTGTCTGAGCCGCCTATTTGGAAGAAGCATGTCTGACTGGGCAAGGGCAACAAAGGAAACAAGAAACAAACGGGATCACATCAAATGCAGACGATTCTGCCCAGTCAATGAAACCATAACTCAATGCAAAGACAGCACAACAACTGGGAGAGGATGTTTGCAAAGCACACATCGGACAAAGGGTGAAAAGCCCAAAGACACAGTCAACTCACACGGCTCCAGAAGAAAAAAGACAACAAGCCAATGAAATACTGGGCAAAAGATGGAAACAGAGATTTCTCCCAAGAAGATCTAAAGAAGGCCAACAGGTGCATGAAAACTTGTTCACCATCATTAAGTCTCAGGCCAATGCAAATCCAAACTGCAAGGACATAGCAGATCACTGTGGTCAGAATGGCTATAAGGAACCAGACAGGAAACAACAAGTGTCAGAGAGTAGGTGGAGACAGGGGAAGCCTCCTGCACTGCTGGTGGGTGTGTAAACTGGTGCAGCCACTACCCCAAGCGGTGTGGAACCGCCTCAGAAATTTAAGAATCCATGTCCCCTATGATCCAGCTGTTCCTCTGTGGCGTGTTTATCCGAAGAACTCGGAAACACTGCCGCTTAAAGACGTGTGCACCACTGAGTTCACCACAGCCTTATTCCCGCTATCCAAGACTTGGAAACAGCCCTGGTGCCCAGCAAGGGACGAATGGAGAAGGAACATGGGCTATAGTCACACAATGGCATACCATTGAGCCGGAACAACGGATGCAATCCAGCCATTTGTGACCACCAGAATGGCTGTGGGGGTTTTATGGAAAGTGAAACAAGCCCCAGGGAGAATGTCAAATACCGTAGGAACTCACTTACAAGGAGAAGAAAAGGCAAGCACTAACCAACAGGTGGCACGGGACATTTGACTGGGGGTTCCCAGAGGCAAAGCGGGGCGGTGGGTGGTGGGTGAAAGAGATGATGAGGCACAAGTGTGTGGTGAGGGCCTGTGACGGCTTACGCTGGTGAAGATGATGTAACCTACACAGAAGTCTAAATCGATGAGGATGCACATCTGAAAGCTGTAGGATGTTCGAATGCAGGGTTATGGCATTAAACTCACCTAAAATCAAAAATGCAAAAAGGGGTCCAGAATGACGGCAGAAAGCTTTGGGGGCTGAAAGAGATTAGAGAAGGTGAAGTTCCCAGGATGGAAAATCACCTCAGAATGCTTACTGATGCTACAGAAAGGTAGACCGTTCCAAATAGATGAAGAGGAATACTACCAAGAAAACATGATCCGTGCTAAACCCATGAACCAACGGAAAATGTTACCGTCCATGATGTTACTACTAATCACCTTCACGAATAATCCAAACAGGCCCACATCTACCCAACTTCAGGCAAAAGGTTGGTCCAAAAGTACAATTCAGGGCCGGCCCTGTGGTGGAGCGGGTAAGTGCCCACGTTCTGCTTGGGTGGCCCGGGCCTCACTGTTTCACATCACGGGTGCAGATCACATTAGCAGTGTTAGGCAATATAGATTTCATGGTAGGGTGCGGACATAGATCATAAATAAGTAGCACTTGTGAGGCTACGTTATCAATAAGCACCAGAAAAAGAACCATGAGAATACTACAATCTAGGAACGCATCTGGTACACTTCCCCAAAGGAAGAAGGAAGGAAAACATGTGACATGCCAAGGTGGGATTGGCAGAGTGCGAGGAGATGACACGATCCTTGCGCATGAGAGGATTGCCTGGGCAACTTCAACTTGGGAGGGAGTCCAGGACTTTCTCCGGGGAAGGTCCACCCACTTGGCCGTCTACACAAGACATAAGAGAGACAACCCAGGATAATCTTACAGGAAAGAAACCAGTGTCTAGAGAGAATGTAGCAGGCCTTTCAAAGTTCGAGGAGAAAGTTAGAAAACGACAAGAAATCCAGAAAAGGGAAAACTATCCTACCTGGAAAGGATGAGGAGTCAGACTGGTCCGAGATGGCTCTGAAACTCTGTGTGCATGGAGGTTGTCAGGACAACTTAGAATGTTGAGGTTCTTTATGACATCACGGTGAACATGGCCCCCAAGATGGCTGCATGGTTACAGTCTGAGGATTGGCCTAGGCTAGGCTATTAAAGGGAGAGATACCCAGAAACAGCTTTGACAAACAGAAAACGGGCACAGAAACTGGAAGAGATAAAACAGACTCTGATTCAAGGGATAAGAATGGAATCCTTGGCGAGAAGTGAGAATAGAGGGACAAGCAGTGAGAGGAGAACATTGTCATCTATTCAAGCCTATGGGGAGGCCATGCTGATTCAAGCTTGAAACTTGATTGGAAACAGGAGGCCGGACTTGGGCCTTATCAGACGTACGTTGTCCTTCTGCCTTAAGCATAATCCAAAGTCAAGAATGATGTCTTGAGGACATTGAAGAGGAGATTCGATGCGTCCTTTCCTAGGCCCCTAGCATTCTTTGAAGATCAGTCTCACTTTCCATAGCTCTGGCGTCACTGGGGCCCACCGGGTACATTCTAATGTGTCCCAAGAGATGTCTTGGAAGCCTTGAATGAATGGAGCCCTGTCATGCTTGGGGTATGTCTCTTTGTTTGGAAGGGCTGTACAAGTGTGCTGAAAATCCCCCTTTTCCAGAGGGCTTCGTTCCTTTGTGAAGGCTGCCCTCCCAGGCTAGAGTGCTCTCGTTGGCTCCAATGAAATTCTCTTCCCCTACCTCTTGTCGTAGAAGAATTATTGATTATGTGTTTTGACACCATATGTAAGGAAGTTGGCTGAAAATTAGAACATTACAATTCAGTTTCAAGAAAAATAAACAAGCCAGGGCTGAGGATGTAAGGCAAACAAATGGCACACCCTATAGAAATAAAGGAAGCCTGTATCTAGACGGAATCTAGGGGAACGTTCAAGGATCAGGGGTCAAGTTCGAAACTTCCCAAATCCAGAAATGAGACAGAAAAATATCTTTCCTGGAGAGAGGAATTCATCCGATTTGTCTAATTTTCTGGCAAACATTATGTTGGTGAATGGGGGTGCCAGGACCCCCTCCCATTTGGAGTTTCTGATCTCAGGATGTCAAGCCAACACAACTGACCACGTGTTCTCAGTGCTTAGATTGACCTACGCTAGGATAGCAAAGATTACTGCCAGTGCATCGTGCAAATTCAAAGACAACAACCAAGAATCACGAAAACACTCACACTTCGGCCTAGACAACATACGGTGATTAAAGAAATACAAAATTAATCACTTGGACTGAAGGAGAACGGACTGATAAGCATATCTAAGGGAGATATCTGAGAAAGACCATGATGAGTATACTATGGAAAAGAAAAAAAGGTCCCAGAAAATGGAAGGCGAACAGAAATCACACCTGAATAATCCACAATGAAAGATGTCAGTCTTTAGACAGACTGTGCTAGAACGTTTGAAAGTCAGAGAAATTCACAAGCCACAAAACGGCAGCGAAGGTCAAACCTGGACTAACTGGGAAGGGTGAGTTATGAGACTGCTCCAAGCGGGCTCTGAAACCCTGTGTCCATGAAGCTTGCTGGGACAGCAGAGACACAATTATGACATGTCCTCTGACATCACAGTGGACCCGAAAAACAACCTGGCCTCATCTACACAGTGCCAGAGTTGGGCTCAAGTAGCATATTCAAGTCCCATTGCACTCAACTGCAGGTGGCCAATGGAACAAGGAAGGGGCCGGCCGGTGGTGCAGCGGTGAGGACCGCACCATCTGGGTCGGTGGCCGGGGGTGGGCCAAATGGAATCCAGGGCGTAAGCCTCCTCACCACTGCTTCAGTCATTCTGGGGCAGGCGTCCGAGGTAGTGTAGAGGCAGATGGGAAGGGACGTTAGACAGGGCCAGACTTCCACGGCAAATACAGGAGCATTGCCAGCAGATGTGAGCACAGCGATGCACTTCTGCCAAACAAAACCAATTAAAAGTTGCAAAGAATAGAAAAACTAAACCTAAAAAAAACTAAAAAAACAGTTTGCCAGTGCAAAGAATAAGATCTCTATGAAGAACCTTAGCAAAACAGATGAAAGCTATGTTAATTTGAAAACTAGCAAACCTCTGGGGAAAGAAATTCAAGAAGACACAAGGAAAAAGAAGGATATTCCGCGATCTAGTAATGGAAGAATTAACACACTGCAAACGTCCATACCAGAGAAAGGAATCTCTGGATTCCGTGCAATCCCAGTCAAAGTTGCAGCGATATCTGCCACAGAGGTAGAAGAGATAATCCTAAAGTTTCTATCCAGCAACAAGAGACCCTGAATAGGCAAAGGAATCCTCAGGAAAATGAACCAAGCAGGACGTATCACACTTTCTGATTTCAACATATAGGACGACGCGCTAGGTACCGAAATGGCACAGTCTGGGCCCAAAAACAGGCACACAGACCCACGCAACAGAATCGAGAGCCCAGAGCCCAACTCAAACGTACATGGACAGCCCATTTTCGACCAGGGAGCCAAGAGGAGACAGTGGAGAAAGAAGAGTCTCTACAAGAAACTGTGCTGGGAAGCCTGCACAGCCACATGGCACACAACGAGAGTAGACCATGATGTTACACCTGGCACACACACCACCAAGAAATGGATTAAAGCCTTGAATGGCAGACTTGAGACCTTGAACCTTGTAGGAGAAGACCTAGCCAGAGTGCGCTTTGCCATCTGTCTGAGCCGCCTATTTGGAAGAAGCATGTCTGACTGGGCAAGGGCAACAAAGGAAACAAGAAACAAACGGGATCACATCAAATGCAGACGATTCTGCCCAGTCAATGAAACCATAACTCAATGCAAAGACAGCACAACAACTGGGAGAGGATGTTTGCAAAGCACACATCGGACAAAGGGTGAAAAGCCCAAAGACACAGTCAACTCACACGGCTCCAGAAGAAAAAAGACAACAAGCCAATGAAATACTGGGCAAAAGATGGAAACAGAGATTTCTCCCAAGAAGATCTAAAGAAGGCCAACAGGTGCATGAAAACTTGTTCACCATCATTAAGTCTCAGGCCAATGCAAATCCAAACTGCAAGGACATAGCAGATCACTGTGGTCAGAATGGCTATAAGGAACCAGACAGGAAACAACAAGTGTCAGAGAGTAGGTGGAGACAGGGGAAGCCTCCTGCACTGCTGGTGGGTGTGTAAACTGGTGCAGCCACTACCCCAAGCGGTGTGGAACCGCCTCAGAAATTTAAGAATCCATGTCCCCTATGATCCAGCTGTTCCTCTGTGGCGTGTTTATCCGAAGAACTCGGAAACACTGCCGCTTAAAGACGTGTGCACCACTGAGTTCACCACAGCCTTATTCCCGCTATCCAAGACTTGGAAACAGCCCTGGTGCCCAGCAAGGGACGAATGGAGAAGGAACATGGGCTATAGTCACACAATGGCATACCATTGAGCCGGAACAACGGATGCAATCCAGCCATTTGTGACCACCAGAATGGCTGTGGGGGTTTTATGGAAAGTGAAACAAGCCCCAGGGAGAATGTCAAATACCGTAGGAACTCACTTACAAGGAGAAGAAAAGGCAAGCACTAACCAACAGGTGGCACGGGACATTTGACTGGGGGTTCCCAGAGGCAAAGCGGGGCGGTGGGTGGTGGGTGAAAGAGATGATGAGGCACAAGTGTGTGGTGAGGGCCTGTGACGGCTTACGCTGGTGAAGATGATGTAACCTACACAGAAGTCTAAATCGATGAGGATGCACATCTGAAAGCTGTAGGATGTTCGAATGCAGGGTTATGGCATTAAATTCACCTAAAATCAAAAATGCAAAAAGGGGTCCAGAATGACGGCAGAAAGCTTTGGGGGCTGAAAGAGATTAGAGAAGGTGAAGTTCCCAGGATGGAAAATCACCTCAGAATGCTTACTGATGCTACAGAAAGGTAGACCGTTCCAAATAGATGAAGAGGAATACTACCAAGAAAACATGATCCGTGCTAAACCCATGAACCAACGGAAAATGTTACCGTCCATGATGTTACTACTAATCACCTTCACGAATAATCCAAACAGGCCCACATCTACCCAACTTCAGGCAAAAGGTTGGTCCAAAAGTACAATTCAGGGCCGGCCCTGTGGTGGAGCGGGTAAGTGCCCACGTTCTGCTTGGGTGGCCCGGGCCTCACTGTTTCACATCACGGGTGCAGATCACATTAGCAGTGTTAGGCAATATAGATTTCATGGTAGGGTGCGGACATAGATCATAAATAAGTAGCACTTGTGAGGCTACGTTATCAATAAGCACCAGAAAAAGAACCATGAGAATACTACAATCTAGGAACGCATCTGGTACACTTCCCCAAAGGAAGAAGGAAGGAAAACATGTGACATGCCAAGGTGGGATTGGCAGAGTGCGAGGAGATGACACGATCCTTGCGCATGAGAGGATTGCCTGGGCAACTTCAACTTGGGAGGGAGTCCAGGACTTTCTCCGGGGAAGGTCCACCCACTTGGCCGTCTACACAAGACATAAGAGAGACAACCCAGGATAATCTTACAGGAAAGAAACCAGTGTCTAGAGAGAATGTAGCAGGCCTTTCAAAGTTCGAGGAGAAAGTTAGAAAACGACAAGAAATCCAGAAAAGGGAAAACTATCCTACCTGGAAAGGATGAGGAGTCAGACTGGTCCGAGATGGCTCTGAAACTCTGTGTGCATGGAGGTTGTCAGGACAACTTAGAATGTTGAGGTTCTTTATGACATCACGGTGAACATGGCCCCCAAGATGGCTGCATGGTTACAGTCTGAGGATTGGCCTAGGCTAGGCTATTAAAGGGAGAGATACCCAGAAACAGCTTTGACAAACAGAAAACGGGCACAGAAACTGGAAGAGATAAAACAGACTCTGATTCAAGGGATAAGAATGGAATCCTTGGCGAGAAGTGAGAATAGAGGGACAAGCAGTGAGAGGAGAACATTGTCATCTATTCAAGCCTATGGGGAGGCCATGCTGATTCAAGCTTGAAACTTGATTGGAAACAGGAGGCCGGACTTGGGCCTTATCAGACGTACGTTGTCCTTCTGCCTTAAGCATAATCCAAAGTCAAGAATGATGTCTTGAGGACATTGAAGAGGAGATTCGATGCGTCCTTTCCTAGGCCCCTAGCATTCTTTGAAGATCAGTCTCACTTTCCATAGCTCTGGCGTCACTGGGGCCCACCGGGTACATTCTAATGTGTCCCAAGAGATGTCTTGGAAGCCTTGAAGGAATGGAGCCCTGTCATGCTTGGGGTATGTCTCTTTGTTTGGAAGGGCTGTACAAGTGTGCTGAAAATCCCCCTTTTCCAGAGGGCTTCGTTCCTTTGTGAAGGCTGCCCTCCCAGGCTAGAGTGCTCTCGTTGGCTCCAATGAAATTCTCTTCCCCTACCTCTTGTCGTAGAAGAATTATTGATTATGTGTTTTGACACCATATGTAAGGAAGTTGGCTGAAAATTAGAACATTACAATTCAGTTTCAAGAAAAATAAACAAGCCAGGGCTGAGGATGTAAGGCAAACAAATGGCACACCCTATAGAAATAAAGGAAGCCTGTATCTAGACGGAATCTAGGGGAACGTTCAAGGATCAGGGGTCAAGTTCGAAACTTCCCAAATCCAGAAATGAGACAGAAAAATATCTTTCCTGGAGAGAGGAATTCATCCGATTTGTCTAATTTTCTGGCAAACATTATGTTGGTGAATGGGGGTGCCAGGACCCCCTCCCATTTGGAGTTTCTGATCTCAGGATGTCAAGCCAACACAACTGACCACGTGTTCTCAGTGCTTAGATTGACCTACGCTAGGATAGCAAAGATTACTGCCAGTGCATCGTGCAAATTCAAAGACAACAACCAAGAATCACGAAAACACTCACACTTCGGCCTAGACAACATACGGTGATTAAAGAAATACAAAATTAATCACTTGGACTGAAGGAGAACGGACTGATAAGCATATCTAAGGGAGATATCTGAGAAAGACCATGATGAGTATACTATGGAAAAGAAAAAAAGGTCCCAGAAAATGGAAGGCGAACAGAAATCACACCTGAATAATCCACAATGAAAGATGTCAGTCTTTAGACAGACTGTGCTAGAACGTTTGAAAGTCAGAGAAATTCACAAGCCACAAAACGGCAGCGAAGGTCAAACCTGGACTAACTGGGAAGGGTGAGTTATGAGACTGCTCCAAGCGGGCTCTGAAACCCTGTGTCCATGAAGCTTGCTGGGACAGCAGAGACACAATTATGACATGTCCTCTGACATCACAGTGGACCCGAAAAACAACCTGGCCTCATCTACACAGTGCCAGAGTTGGGCTCAAGTAGCATATTCAAGTCCCATTGCACTCAACTGCAGGTGGCCAATGGAACAAGGAAGGGGCCGGCCGGTGGTGCAGCGGTGAGGACCGCACCATCTGGGTCGGTGGCCGGGGGTGGGCCAAATGGAATCCAGGGCGTAAGCCTCCTCACCACTGCTTCAGTCATTCTGGGGCAGGCGTCCGAGGTAGTGTAGAGGCAGATGGGAAGGGACGTTAGACAGGGCCAGACTTCCACGGCAAATACAGGAGCATTGCCAGCAGATGTGAGCACAGCGATGCACTTCTGCCAAACAAAACCAATTAAAAGTTGCAAAGAATAGAAAAACTAAACCTAAAAAAAACTAAAAAAACAGTTTGCCAGTGCAAAGAATAAGATCTCTATGAAGAACCTTAGCAAAACAGATGAAAGCTATGTTAATTTGAAAACTAGCAAACCTCTGGGGAAAGAAATTCAAGAAGACACAAGGAAAAAGAAGGATATTCCGCGATCTAGTAATGGAAGAATTAACACACTGCAAACGTCCATACCAGAGAAAGGAATCTCTGGATTCCGTGCAATCCCAGTCAAAGTTGCAGCGATATCTGCCACAGAGGTAGAAGAGATAATCCTAAAGTTTCTATCCAGCAACAAGAGACCCTGAATAGGCAAAGGAATCCTCAGGAAAATGAACCAAGCAGGACGTATCACACTTTCTGATTTCAACATATAGGACGACGCGCTAGGTACCGAAATGGCACAGTCTGGGCCCAAAAACAGGCACACAGACCCACGCAACAGAATCGAGAGCCCAGAGCCCAACTCAAACGTACATGGACAGCCCATTTTCGACCAGGGAGCCAAGAGGAGACAGTGGAGAAAGAAGAGTCTCTACAAGAAACTGTGCTGGGAAGCCTGCACAGCCACATGGCACACAACGAGAGTAGACCATGATGTTACACCTGGCACACACACCACCAAGAAATGGATTAAAGCCTTGAATGGCAGACTTGAGACCTTGAACCTTGTAGGAGAAGACCTAGCCAGAGTGCGCTTTGCCATCTGTCTGAGCCGCCTATTTGGAAGAAGCATGTCTGACTGGGCAAGGGCAACAAAGGAAACAAGAAACAAACGGGATCACATCAAATGCAGACGATTCTGCCCAGTCAATGAAACCATAACTCAATGCAAAGACAGCACAACAACTGGGAGAGGATGTTTGCAAAGCACACATCGGACAAAGGGTGAAAAGCCCAAAGACACAGTCAACTCACACGGCTCCAGAAGAAAAAAGACAACAAGCCAATGAAATACTGGGCAAAAGATGGAAACAGAGATTTCTCCCAAGAAGATCTAAAGAAGGCCAACAGGTGCATGAAAACTTGTTCACCATCATTAAGTCTCAGGCCAATGCAAATCCAAACTGCAAGGACATAGCAGATCACTGTGGTCAGAATGGCTATAAGGAACCAGACAGGAAACAACAAGTGTCAGAGAGTAGGTGGAGACAGGGGAAGCCTCCTGCACTGCTGGTGGGTGTGTAAACTGGTGCAGCCACTACCCCAAGCGGTGTGGAACCGCCTCAGAAATTTAAGAATCCATGTCCCCTATGATCCAGCTGTTCCTCTGTGGCGTGTTTATCCGAAGAACTCGGAAACACTGCCGCTTAAAGACGTGTGCACCACTGAGTTCACCACAGCCTTATTCCCGCTATCCAAGACTTGGAAACAGCCCTGGTGCCCAGCAAGGGACGAATGGAGAAGGAACATGGGCTATAGTCACACAATGGCATACCATTGAGCCGGAACAACGGATGCAATCCAGCCATTTGTGACCACCAGAATGGCTGTGGGGGTTTTATGGAAAGTGAAACAAGCCCCAGGGAGAATGTCAAATACCGTAGGAACTCACTTACAAGGAGAAGAAAAGGCAAGCACTAACCAACAGGTGGCACGGGACATTTGACTGGGGGTTCCCAGAGGCAAAGCGGGGCGGTGGGTGGTGGGTGAAAGAGATGATGAGGCACAAGTGTGTGGTGAGGGCCTGTGACGGCTTACGCTGGTGAAGATGATGTAACCTACACAGAAGTCTAAATCAATGAGGATGCACATCTGAAAGCTGTAGGATGTTCGAATGCAGGGTTATGGCATTAAATTCACCTAAAATCAAAAATGCAAAAAGGGGTCCAGAATGACGGCAGAAAGCTTTGGGGGCTGAAAGAGATTAGAGAAGGTGAAGTTCCCAGGATGGAAAATCACCTCAGAATGCTTACTGATGCTACAGAAAGGTAGACCGTTCCAAATAGATGAAGAGGAATACTACCAAGAAAACATGATCCGTGCTAAACCCATGAACCAACGGAAAATGTTACCGTCCATGATGTTACTACTAATCACCTTCACGAATAATCCAAACAGGCCCACATCTACCCAACTTCAGGCAAAAGGTTGGTCCAAAAGTACAATTCAGGGCCGGCCCTGTGGTGGAGCGGGTAAGTGCCCACGTTCTGCTTGGGTGGCCCGGGCCTCACTGTTTCACATCACGGGTGCAGATCACATTAGCAGTGTTAGGCAATATAGATTTCATGGTAGGGTGCGGACATAGATCATAAATAAGTAGCACTTGTGAGGCTACGTTATCAATAAGCACCAGAAAAAGAACCATGAGAATACTACAATCTAGGAACGCATCTGGTACACTTCCCCAAAGGAAGAAGGAAGGAAAACATGTGACATGCCAAGGTGGGATTGGCAGAGTGCGAGGAGATGACACGATCCTTGCGCATGAGAGGATTGCCTGGGCAACTTCAACTTGGGAGGGAGTCCAGGACTTTCTCCGGGGAAGGTCCACCCACTTGGCCGTCTACACAAGACATAAGAGAGACAACCCAGGATAATCTTACAGGAAAGAAACCAGTGTCTAGAGAGAATGTAGCAGGCCTTTCAAAGTTCGAGGAGAAAGTTAGAAAACGACAAGAAATCCAGAAAAGGGAAAACTATCCTACCTGGAAAGGATGAGGAGTCAGACTGGTCCGAGATGGCTCTGAAACTCTGTGTGCATGGAGGTTGTCAGGACAACTTAGAATGTTGAGGTTCTTTATGACATCACGGTGAACATGGCCCCCAAGATGGCTGCATGGTTACAGTCTGAGGATTGGCCTAGGCTAGGCTATTAAAGGGAGAGATACCCAGAAACAGCTTTGACAAACAGAAAACGGGCACAGAAACTGGAAGAGATAAAACAGACTCTGATTCAAGGGATAAGAATGGAATCCTTGGCGAGAAGTGAGAATAGAGGGACAAGCAGTGAGAGGAGAACATTGTCATCTATTCAAGCCTATGGGGAGGCCATGCTGATTCAAGCTTGAAACTTGATTGGAAACAGGAGGCCGGACTTGGGCCTTATCAGACGTACGTTGTCCTTCTGCCTTAAGCATAATCCAAAGTCAAGAATGATGTCTTGAGGACATTGAAGAGGAGATTCGATGCGTCCTTTCCTAGGCCCCTAGCATTCTTTGAAGATCAGTCTCACTTTCCATAGCTCTGGCGTCACTGGGGCCCACCGGGTACATTCTAATGTGTCCCAAGAGATGTCTTGGAAGCCTTGAAGGAATGGAGCCCTGTCATGCTTGGGGTATGTCTCTTTGTTTGGAAGGGCTGTACAAGTGTGCTGAAAATCCCCCTTTTCCAGAGGGCTTCGTTCCTTTGTGAAGGCTGCCCTCCCAGGCTAGAGTGCTCTCGTTGGCTCCAATGAAATTCTCTTCCCCTACCTCTTGTCGTAGAAGAATTATTGATTATGTGTTTTGACACCATATGTAAGGAAGTTGGCTGAAAATTAGAACATTACAATTCAGTTTCAAGAAAAATAAACAAGCCAGGGCTGAGGATGTAAGGCAAACAAATGGCACACCCTATAGAAATAAAGGAAGCCTGTATCTAGACGGAATCTAGGGGAACGTTCAAGGATCAGGGGTCAAGTTCGAAACTTCCCAAATCCAGAAATGAGACAGAAAAATATCTTTCCTGGAGAGAGGAATTCATCCGATTTGTCTAATTTTCTGGCAAACATTATGTTGGTGAATGGGGGTGCCAGGACCCCCTCCCATTTGGAGTTTCTGATCTCAGGATGTCAAGCCAACACAACTGACCACGTGTTCTCAGTGCTTAGATTGACCTACGCTAGGATAGCAAAGATTACTGCCAGTGCATCGTGCAAATTCAAAGACAACAACCAAGAATCACGAAAACACTCACACTTCGGCCTAGACAACATACGGTGATTAAAGAAATACAAAATTAATCACTTGGACTGAAGGAGAACGGACTGATAAGCATATCTAAGGGAGATATCTGAGAAAGACCATGATGAGTATACTATGGAAAAGAAAAAAAGGTCCCAGAAAATGGAAGGCGAACAGAAATCACACCTGAATAATCCACAATGAAAGATGTCAGTCTTTAGACAGACTGTGCTAGAACGTTTGAAAGTCAGAGAAATTCACAAGCCACAAAACGGCAGCGAAGGTCAAACCTGGACTAACTGGGAAGGGTGAGTTATGAGACTGCTCCAAGCGGGCTCTGAAACCCTGTGTCCATGAAGCTTGCTGGGACAGCAGAGACACAATTATGACATGTCCTCTGACATCACAGTGGACCCGAAAAACAACCTGGCCTCATCTACACAGTGCCAGAGTTGGGCTCAAGTAGCATATTCAAGTCCCATTGCACTCAACTGCAGGTGGCCAATGGAACAAGGAAGGGGCCGGCCGGTGGTGCAGCGGTGAGGACCGCACCATCTGGGTCGGTGGCCGGGGGTGGGCCAAATGGAATCCAGGGCGTAAGCCTCCTCACCACTGCTTCAGTCATTCTGGGGCAGGCGTCCGAGGTAGTGTAGAGGCAGATGGGAAGGGACGTTAGACAGGGCCAGACTTCCACGGCAAATACAGGAGCATTGCCAGCAGATGTGAGCACAGCGATGCACTTCTGCCAAACAAAACCAATTAAAAGTTGCAAAGAATAGAAAAACTAAACCTAAAAAAAACTAAAAAAACAGTTTGCCAGTGCAAAGAATAAGATCTCTATGAAGAACCTTAGCAAAACAGATGAAAGCTATGTTAATTTGAAAACTAGCAAACCTCTGGGGAAAGAAATTCAAGAAGACACAAGGAAAAAGAAGGATATTCCGCGATCTAGTAATGGAAGAATTAACACACTGCAAACGTCCATACCAGAGAAAGGAATCTCTGGATTCCGTGCAATCCCAGTCAAAGTTGCAGCGATATCTGCCACAGAGGTAGAAGAGATAATCCTAAAGTTTCTATCCAGCAACAAGAGACCCTGAATAGGCAAAGGAATCCTCAGGAAAATGAACCAAGCAGGACGTATCACACTTTCTGATTTCAACATATAGGACGACGCGCTAGGTACCGAAATGGCACAGTCTGGGCCCAAAAACAGGCACACAGACCCACGCAACAGAATCGAGAGCCCAGAGCCCAACTCAAACGTACATGGACAGCCCATTTTCGACCAGGGAGCCAAGAGGAGACAGTGGAGAAAGAAGAGTCTCTACAAGAAACTGTGCTGGGAAGCCTGCACAGCCACATGGCACACAACGAGAGTAGACCATGATGTTACACCTGGCACACACACCACCAAGAAATGGATTAAAGCCTTGAATGGCAGACTTGAGACCTTGAACCTTGTAGGAGAAGACCTAGCCAGAGTGCGCTTTGCCATCTGTCTGAGCCGCCTATTTGGAAGAAGCATGTCTGACTGGGCAAGGGCAACAAAGGAAACAAGAAACAAACGGGATCACATCAAATGCAGACGATTCTGCCCAGTCAATGAAACCATAACTCAATGCAAAGACAGCACAACAACTGGGAGAGGATGTTTGCAAAGCACACATCGGACAAAGGGTGAAAAGCCCAAAGACACAGTCAACTCACACGGCTCCAGAAGAAAAAAGACAACAAGCCAATGAAATACTGGGCAAAAGATGGAAACAGAGATTTCTCCCAAGAAGATCTAAAGAAGGCCAACAGGTGCATGAAAACTTGTTCACCATCATTAAGTCTCAGGCCAATGCAAATCCAAACTGCAAGGACATAGCAGATCACTGTGGTCAGAATGGCTATAAGGAACCAGACAGGAAACAACAAGTGTCAGAGAGTAGGTGGAGACAGGGGAAGCCTCCTGCACTGCTGGTGGGTGTGTAAACTGGTGCAGCCACTACCCCAAGCGGTGTGGAACCGCCTCAGAAATTTAAGAATCCATGTCCCCTATGATCCAGCTGTTCCTCTGTGGCGTGTTTATCCGAAGAACTCGGAAACACTGCCGCTTAAAGACGTGTGCACCACTGAGTTCACCACAGCCTTATTCCCGCTATCCAAGACTTGGAAACAGCCCTGGTGCCCAGCAAGGGACGAATGGAGAAGGAACATGGGCTATAGTCACACAATGGCATACCATTGAGCCGGAACAACGGATGCAATCCAGCCATTTGTGACCACCAGAATGGCTGTGGGGGTTTTATGGAAAGTGAAACAAGCCCCAGGGAGAATGTCAAATACCGTAGGAACTCACTTACAAGGAGAAGAAAAGGCAAGCACTAACCAACAGGTGGCACGGGACATTTGACTGGGGGTTCCCAGAGGCAAAGCGGGGCGGTGGGTGGTGGGTGAAAGAGATGATGAGGCACAAGTGTGTGGTGAGGGCCTGTGACGGCTTACGCTGGTGAAGATGATGTAACCTACACAGAAGTCTAAATCGATGAGGATGCACATCTGAAAGCTGTAGGATGTTCGAATGCAGGGTTATGGCATTAAACTCACCTAAAATCAAAAATGCAAAAAGGGGTCCAGAATGACGGCAGAAAGCTTTGGGGGCTGAAAGAGATTAGAGAAGGTGAAGTTCCCAGGATGGAAAATCACCTCAGAATGCTTACTGATGCTACAGAAAGGTAGACCGTTCCAAATAGATGAAGAGGAATACTACCAAGAAAACATGATCCGTGCTAAACCCATGAACCAACGGAAAATGTTACCGTCCATGATGTTACTACTAATCACCTTCACGAATAATCCAAACAGGCCCACATCTACCCAACTTCAGGCAAAAGGTTGGTCCAAAAGTACAATTCAGGGCCGGCCCTGTGGTGGAGCGGGTAAGTGCCCACGTTCTGCTTGGGTGGCCCGGGCCTCACTGTTTCACATCACGGGTGCAGATCACATTAGCAGTGTTAGGCAATATAGATTTCATGGTAGGGTGCGGACATAGATCATAAATAAGTAGCACTTGTGAGGCTACGTTATCAATAAGCACCAGAAAAAGAACCATGAGAATACTACAATCTAGGAACGCATCTGGTACACTTCCCCAAAGGAAGAAGGAAGGAAAACATGTGACATGCCAAGGTGGGATTGGCAGAGTGCGAGGAGATGACACGATCCTTGCGCATGAGAGGATTGCCTGGGCAACTTCAACTTGGGAGGGAGTCCAGGACTTTCTCCGGGGAAGGTCCACCCACTTGGCCGTCTACACAAGACATAAGAGAGACAACCCAGGATAATCTTACAGGAAAGAAACCAGTGTCTAGAGAGAATGTAGCAGGCCTTTCAAAGTTCGAGGAGAAAGTTAGAAAACGACAAGAAATCCAGAAAAGGGAAAACTATCCTACCTGGAAAGGATGAGGAGTCAGACTGGTCCGAGATGGCTCTGAAACTCTGTGTGCATGGAGGTTGTCAGGACAACTTAGAATGTTGAGGTTCTTTATGACATCACGGTGAACATGGCCCCCAAGATGGCTGCATGGTTACAGTCTGAGGATTGGCCTAGGCTAGGCTATTAAAGGGAGAGATACCCAGAAACAGCTTTGACAAACAGAAAACGGGCACAGAAACTGGAAGAGATAAAACAGACTCTGATTCAAGGGATAAGAATGGAATCCTTGGCGAGAAGTGAGAATAGAGGGACAAGCAGTGAGAGGAGAACATTGTCATCTATTCAAGCCTATGGGGAGGCCATGCTGATTCAAGCTTGAAACTTGATTGGAAACAGGAGGCCGGACTTGGGCCTTATCAGACGTACGTTGTCCTTCTGCCTTAAGCATAATCCAAAGTCAAGAATGATGTCTTGAGGACATTGAAGAGGAGATTCGATGCGTCCTTTCCTAGGCCCCTAGCATTCTTTGAAGATCAGTCTCACTTTCCATAGCTCTGGCGTCACTGGGGCCCACCGGGTACATTCTAATGTGTCCCAAGAGATGTCTTGGAAGCCTTGAAGGAATGGAGCCCTGTCATGCTTGGGGTATGTCTCTTTGTTTGGAAGGGCTGTACAAGTGTGCTGAAAATCCCCCTTTTCCAGAGGGCTTCGTTCCTTTGTGAAGGCTGCCCTCCCAGGCTAGAGTGCTCTCGTTGGCTCCAATGAAATTCTCTTCCCCTACCTCTTGTCGTAGAAGAATTATTGATTATGTGTTTTGACACCATATGTAAGGAAGTTGGCTGAAAATTAGAACATTACAATTCAGTTTCAAGAAAAATAAACAAGCCCTATAGAAATAAAGGAAGCCTGTATCTAGACGGAATCTAGGGGAACGTTCAAGGATCAGGGGTCAAGTTCGAAACTTCCCAAATCCAGAAATGAGACAGAAAAATATCTTTCCTGGAGAGAGGAATTCATCCGATTTGTCTAATTTTCTGGCAAACATTATGTTGGTGAATGGGGGTGCCAGGACCCCCTCCCATTTGGAGTTTCTGATCTCAGGATGTCAAGCCAACACAACTGACCACGTGTTCTCAGTGCTTAGATTGACCTACGCTAGGATAGCAAAGATTACTGCCAGTGCATCGTGCAAATTCAAAGACAACAACCAAGAATCACGAAAACACTCACACTTCGGCCTAGACAACATACGGTGATTAAAGAAATACAAAATTAATCACTTGGACTGAAGGAGAACGGACTGATAAGCATATCTAAGGGAGATATCTGAGAAAGACCATGATGAGTATACTATGGAAAAGAAAAAAAGGTCCCAGAAAATGGAAGGCGAACAGAAATCACACCTGAATAATCCACAATGAAAGATGTCAGTCTTTAGACAGACTGTGCTAGAACGTTTGAAAGTCAGAGAAATTCACAAGCCACAAAACGGCAGCGAAGGTCAAACCTGGACTAACTGGGAAGGGTGAGTTATGAGACTGCTCCAAGCGGGCTCTGAAACCCTGTGTCCATGAAGCTTGCTGGGACAGCAGAGACACAATTATGACATGTCCTCTGACATCACAGTGGACCCGAAAAACAACCTGGCCTCATCTACACAGTGCCAGAGTTGGGCTCAAGTAGCATATTCAAGTCCCATTGCACTCAACTGCAGGTGGCCAATGGAACAAGGAAGGGGCCGGCCGGTGGTGCAGCGGTGAGGACCGCACCATCTGGGTCGGTGGCCGGGGGTGGGCCAAATGGAATCCAGGGCGTAAGCCTCCTCACCACTGCTTCAGTCATTCTGGGGCAGGCGTCCGAGGTAGTGTAGAGGCAGATGGGAAGGGACGTTAGACAGGGCCAGACTTCCACGGCAAATACAGGAGCATTGCCAGCAGATGTGAGCACAGCGATGCACTTCTGCCAAACAAAACCAATTAAAAGTTGCAAAGAATAGAAAAACTAAACCTAAAAAAAACTAAAAAAACAGTTTGCCAGTGCAAAGAATAAGATCTCTATGAAGAACCTTAGCAAAACAGATGAAAGCTATGTTAATTTGAAAACTAGCAAACCTCTGGGGAAAGAAATTCAAGAAGACACAAGGAAAAAGAAGGATATTCCGCGATCTAGTAATGGAAGAATTAACACACTGCAAACGTCCATACCAGAGAAAGGAATCTCTGGATTCCGTGCAATCCCAGTCAAAGTTGCAGCGATATCTGCCACAGAGGTAGAAGAGATAATCCTAAAGTTTCTATCCAGCAACAAGAGACCCTGAATAGGCAAAGGAATCCTCAGGAAAATGAACCAAGCAGGACGTATCACACTTTCTGATTTCAACATATAGGACGACGCGCTAGGTACCGAAATGGCACAGTCTGGGCCCAAAAACAGGCACACAGACCCACGCAACAGAATCGAGAGCCCAGAGCCCAACTCAAACGTACATGGACAGCCCATTTTCGACCAGGGAGCCAAGAGGAGACAGTGGAGAAAGAAGAGTCTCTACAAGAAACTGTGCTGGGAAGCCTGCACAGCCACATGGCACACAACGAGAGTAGACCATGATGTTACACCTGGCACACACACCACCAAGAAATGGATTAAAGCCTTGAATGGCAGACTTGAGACCTTGAACCTTGTAGGAGAAGACCTAGCCAGAGTGCGCTTTGCCATCTGTCTGAGCCGCCTATTTGGAAGAAGCATGTCTGACTGGGCAAGGGCAACAAAGGAAACAAGAAACAAACGGGATCACATCAAATGCAGACGATTCTGCCCAGTCAATGAAACCATAACTCAATGCAAAGACAGCACAACAACTGGGAGAGGATGTTTGCAAAGCACACATCGGACAAAGGGTGAAAAGCCCAAAGACACAGTCAACTCACACGGCTCCAGAAGAAAAAAGACAACAAGCCAATGAAATACTGGGCAAAAGATGGAAACAGAGATTTCTCCCAAGAAGATCTAAAGAAGGCCAACAGGTGCATGAAAACTTGTTCACCATCATTAAGTCTCAGGCCAATGCAAATCCAAACTGCAAGGACATAGCAGATCACTGTGGTCAGAATGGCTATAAGGAACCAGACAGGAAACAACAAGTGTCAGAGAGTAGGTGGAGACAGGGGAAGCCTCCTGCACTGCTGGTGGGTGTGTAAACTGGTGCAGCCACTACCCCAAGCGGTGTGGAACCGCCTCAGAAATTTAAGAATCCATGTCCCCTATGATCCAGCTGTTCCTCTGTGGCGTGTTTATCCGAAGAACTCGGAAACACTGCCGCTTAAAGACGTGTGCACCACTGAGTTCACCACAGCCTTATTCCCGCTATCCAAGACTTGGAAACAGCCCTGGTGCCCAGCAAGGGACGAATGGAGAAGGAACATGGGCTATAGTCACACAATGGCATACCATTGAGCCGGAACAACGGATGCAATCCAGCCATTTGTGACCACCAGAATGGCTGTGGGGGTTTTATGGAAAGTGAAACAAGCCCCAGGGAGAATGTCAAATACCGTAGGAACTCACTTACAAGGAGAAGAAAAGGCAAGCACTAACCAACAGGTGGCACGGGACATTTGACTGGGGGTTCCCAGAGGCAAAGCGGGGCGGTGGGTGGTGGGTGAAAGAGATGATGAGGCACAAGTGTGTGGTGAGGGCCTGTGACGGCTTACGCTGGTGAAGATGATGTAACCTACACAGAAGTCTAAATCAATGAGGATGCACATCTGAAAGCTGTAGGATGTTCGAATGCAGGGTTATGGCATTAAATTCACCTAAAATCAAAAATGCAAAAAGGGGTCCAGAATGACGGCAGAAAGCTTTGGGGGCTGAAAGAGATTAGAGAAGGTGAAGTTCCCAGGATGGAAAATCACCTCAGAATGCTTACTGATGCTACAGAAAGGTAGACCGTTCCAAATAGATGAAGAGGAATACTACCAAGAAAACATGATCCGTGCTAAACCCATGAACCAACGGAAAATGTTACCGTCCATGATGTTACTACTAATCACCTTCACGAATAATCCAAACAGGCCCACATCTACCCAACTTCAGGCAAAAGGTTGGTCCAAAAGTACAATTCAGGGCCGGCCCTGTGGTGGAGCGGGTAAGTGCCCACGTTCTGCTTGGGTGGCCCGGGCCTCACTGTTTCACATCACGGGTGCAGATCACATTAGCAGTGTTAGGCAATATAGATTTCATGGTAGGGTGCGGACATAGATCATAAATAAGTAGCACTTGTGAGGCTACGTTATCAATAAGCACCAGAAAAAGAACCATGAGAATACTACAATCTAGGAACGCATCTGGTACACTTCCCCAAAGGAAGAAGGAAGGAAAACATGTGACATGCCAAGGTGGGATTGGCAGAGTGCGAGGAGATGACACGATCCTTGCGCATGAGAGGATTGCCTGGGCAACTTCAACTTGGGAGGGAGTCCAGGACTTTCTCCGGGGAAGGTCCACCCACTTGGCCGTCTACACAAGACATAAGAGAGACAACCCAGGATAATCTTACAGGAAAGAAACCAGTGTCTAGAGAGAATGTAGCAGGCCTTTCAAAGTTCGAGGAGAAAGTTAGAAAACGACAAGAAATCCAGAAAAGGGAAAACTATCCTACCTGGAAAGGATGAGGAGTCAGACTGGTCCGAGATGGCTCTGAAACTCTGTGTGCATGGAGGTTGTCAGGACAACTTAGAATGTTGAGGTTCTTTATGACATCACGGTGAACATGGCCCCCAAGATGGCTGCATGGTTACAGTCTGAGGATTGGCCTAGGCTAGGCTATTAAAGGGAGAGATACCCAGAAACAGCTTTGACAAACAGAAAACGGGCACAGAAACTGGAAGAGATAAAACAGACTCTGATTCAAGGGATAAGAATGGAATCCTTGGCGAGAAGTGAGAATAGAGGGACAAGCAGTGAGAGGAGAACATTGTCATCTATTCAAGCCTATGGGGAGGCCATGCTGATTCAAGCTTGAAACTTGATTGGAAACAGGAGGCCGGACTTGGGCCTTATCAGACGTACGTTGTCCTTCTGCCTTAAGCATAATCCAAAGTCAAGAATGATGTCTTGAGGACATTGAAGAGGAGATTCGATGCGTCCTTTCCTAGGCCCCTAGCATTCTTTGAAGATCAGTCTCACTTTCCATAGCTCTGGCGTCACTGGGGCCCACCGGGTACATTCTAATGTGTCCCAAGAGATGTCTTGGAAGCCTTGAAGGAATGGAGCCCTGTCATGCTTGGGGTATGTCTCTTTGTTTGGAAGGGCTGTACAAGTGTGCTGAAAATCCCCCTTTTCCAGAGGGCTTCGTTCCTTTGTGAAGGCTGCCCTCCCAGGCTAGAGTGCTCTCGTTGGCTCCAATGAAATTCTCTTCCCCTACCTCTTGTCGTAGAAGAATTATTGATTATGTGTTTTGACACCATATGTAAGGAAGTTGGCTGAAAATTAGAACATTACAATTCAGTTTCAAGAAAAATAAACAAGCCAGGGCTGAGGATGTAAGGCAAACAAATGGCACACCCTATAGAAATAAAGGAAGCCTGTATCTAGACGGAATCTAGGGGAACGTTCAAGGATCAGGGGTCAAGTTCGAAACTTCCCAAATCCAGAAATGAGACAGAAAAATATCTTTCCTGGAGAGAGGAATTCATCCGATTTGTCTAATTTTCTGGCAAACATTATGTTGGTGAATGGGGGTGCCAGGACCCCCTCCCATTTGGAGTTTCTGATCTCAGGATGTCAAGCCAACACAACTGACCACGTGTTCTCAGTGCTTAGATTGACCTACGCTAGGATAGCAAAGATTACTGCCAGTGCATCGTGCAAATTCAAAGACAACAACCAAGAATCACGAAAACACTCACACTTCGGCCTAGACAACATACGGTGATTAAAGAAATACAAAATTAATCACTTGGACTGAAGGAGAACGGACTGATAAGCATATCTAAGGGAGATATCTGAGAAAGACCATGATGAGTATACTATGGAAAAGAAAAAAAGGTCCCAGAAAATGGAAGGCGAACAGAAATCACACCTGAATAATCCACAATGAAAGATGTCAGTCTTTAGACAGACTGTGCTAGAACGTTTGAAAGTCAGAGAAATTCACAAGCCACAAAACGGCAGCGAAGGTCAAACCTGGACTAACTGGGAAGGGTGAGTTATGAGACTGCTCCAAGCGGGCTCTGAAACCCTGTGTCCATGAAGCTTGCTGGGACAGCAGAGACACAATTATGACATGTCCTCTGACATCACAGTGGACCCGAAAAACAACCTGGCCTCATCTACACAGTGCCAGAGTTGGGCTCAAGTAGCATATTCAAGTCCCATTGCACTCAACTGCAGGTGGCCAATGGAACAAGGAAGGGGCCGGCCGGTGGTGCAGCGGTGAGGACCGCACCATCTGGGTCGGTGGCCGGGGGTGGGCCAAATGGAATCCAGGGCGTAAGCCTCCTCACCACTGCTTCAGTCATTCTGGGGCAGGCGTCCGAGGTAGTGTAGAGGCAGATGGGAAGGGACGTTAGACAGGGCCAGACTTCCACGGCAAATACAGGAGCATTGCCAGCAGATGTGAGCACAGCGATGCACTTCTGCCAAACAAAACCAATTAAAAGTTGCAAAGAATAGAAAAACTAAACCTAAAAAAAACTAAAAAAACAGTTTGCCAGTGCAAAGAATAAGATCTCTATGAAGAACCTTAGCAAAACAGATGAAAGCTATGTTAATTTGAAAACTAGCAAACCTCTGGGGAAAGAAATTCAAGAAGACACAAGGAAAAAGAAGGATATTCCGCGATCTAGTAATGGAAGAATTAACACACTGCAAACGTCCATACCAGAGAAAGGAATCTCTGGATTCCGTGCAATCCCAGTCAAAGTTGCAGCGATATCTGCCACAGAGGTAGAAGAGATAATCCTAAAGTTTCTATCCAGCAACAAGAGACCCTGAATAGGCAAAGGAATCCTCAGGAAAATGAACCAAGCAGGACGTATCACACTTTCTGATTTCAACATATAGGACGACGCGCTAGGTACCGAAATGGCACAGTCTGGGCCCAAAAACAGGCACACAGACCCACGCAACAGAATCGAGAGCCCAGAGCCCAACTCAAACGTACATGGACAGCCCATTTTCGACCAGGGAGCCAAGAGGAGACAGTGGAGAAAGAAGAGTCTCTACAAGAAACTGTGCTGGGAAGCCTGCACAGCCACATGGCACACAACGAGAGTAGACCATGATGTTACACCTGGCACACACACCACCAAGAAATGGATTAAAGCCTTGAATGGCAGACTTGAGACCTTGAACCTTGTAGGAGAAGACCTAGCCAGAGTGCGCTTTGCCATCTGTCTGAGCCGCCTATTTGGAAGAAGCATGTCTGACTGGGCAAGGGCAACAAAGGAAACAAGAAACAAACGGGATCACATCAAATGCAGACGATTCTGCCCAGTCAATGAAACCATAACTCAATGCAAAGACAGCACAACAACTGGGAGAGGATGTTTGCAAAGCACACATCGGACAAAGGGTGAAAAGCCCAAAAACACAGTCAACTCACACGGCTCCAGAAGAAAAAAGACAACAAGCCAATGAAATACTGGGCAAAAGATGGAAACAGAGATTTCTCCCAAGAAGATCTAAAGAAGGCCAACAGGTGCATGAAAACTTGTTCACCATCATTAAGTCTCAGGCCAATGCAAATCCAAACTGCAAGGACATAGCAGATCACTGTGGTCAGAATGGCTATAAGGAACCAGACAGGAAACAACAAGTGTCAGAGAGTAGGTGGAGACAGGGGAAGCCTCCTGCACTGCTGGTGGGTGTGTAAACTGGTGCAGCCACTACCCCAAGCGGTGTGGAACCGCCTCAGAAATTTAAGAATCCATGTCCCCTATGATCCAGCTGTTCCTCTGTGGCGTGTTTATCCGAAGAACTCGGAAACACTGCCGCTTAAAGACGTGTGCACCACTGAGTTCACCACAGCCTTATTCCCGCTATCCAAGACTTGGAAACAGCCCTGGTGCCCAGCAAGGGACGAATGGAGAAGGAACATGGGCTATAGTCACACAATGGCATACCATTGAGCCGGAACAACGGATGCAATCCAGCCATTTGTGACCACCAGAATGGCTGTGGGGGTTTTATGGAAAGTGAAACAAGCCCCAGGGAGAATGTCAAATACCGTAGGAACTCACTTACAAGGAGAAGAAAAGGCAAGCACTAACCAACAGGTGGCACGGGACATTTGACTGGGGGTTCCCAGAGGCAAAGCGGGGCGGTGGGTGGTGGGTGAAAGAGATGATGAGGCACAAGTGTGTGGTGAGGGCCTGTGACGGCTTACGCTGGTGAAGATGATGTAACCTACACAGAAGTCTAAATCGATGAGGATGCACATCTGAAAGCTGTAGGATGTTCGAATGCAGGGTTATGGCATTAAACTCACCTAAAATCAAAAATGCAAAAAGGGGTCCAGAATGACGGCAGAAAGCTTTGGGGGCTGAAAGAGATTAGAGAAGGTGAAGTTCCCAGGATGGAAAATCACCTCAGAATGCTTACTGATGCTACAGAAAGGTAGACCGTTCCAAATAGATGAAGAGGAATACTACCAAGAAAACATGATCCGTGCTAAACCCATGAACCAACGGAAAATGTTACCGTCCATGATGTTACTACTAATCACCTTCACGAATAATCCAAACAGGCCCACATCTACCCAACTTCAGGCAAAAGGTTGGTCCAAAAGTACAATTCAGGGCCGGCCCTGTGGTGGAGCGGGTAAGTGCCCACGTTCTGCTTGGGTGGCCCGGGCCTCACTGTTTCACATCACGGGTGCAGATCACATTAGCAGTGTTAGGCAATATAGATTTCATGGTAGGGTGCGGACATAGATCATAAATAAGTAGCACTTGTGAGGCTACGTTATCAATAAGCACCAGAAAAAGAACCATGAGAATACTACAATCTAGGAACGCATCTGGTACACTTCCCCAAAGGAAGAAGGAAGGAAAACATGTGACATGCCAAGGTGGGATTGGCAGAGTGCGAGGAGATGACACGATCCTTGCGCATGAGAGGATTGCCTGGGCAACTTCAACTTGGGAGGGAGTCCAGGACTTTCTCCGGGGAAGGTCCACCCACTTGGCCGTCTACACAAGACATAAGAGAGACAACCCAGGATAATCTTACAGGAAAGAAACCAGTGTCTAGAGAGAATGTAGCAGGCCTTTCAAAGTTCGAGGAGAAAGTTAGAAAACGACAAGAAATCCAGAAAAGGGAAAACTATCCTACCTGGAAAGGATGAGGAGTCAGACTGGTCCGAGATGGCTCTGAAACTCTGTGTGCATGGAGGTTGTCAGGACAACTTAGAATGTTGAGGTTCTTTATGACATCACGGTGAACATGGCCCCCAAGATGGCTGCATGGTTACAGTCTGAGGATTGGCCTAGGCTAGGCTATTAAAGGGAGAGATACCCAGAAACAGCTTTGACAAACAGAAAACGGGCACAGAAACTGGAAGAGATAAAACAGACTCTGATTCAAGGGATAAGAATGGAATCCTTGGCGAGAAGTGAGAATAGAGGGACAAGCAGTGAGAGGAGAACATTGTCATCTATTCAAGCCTATGGGGAGGCCATGCTGATTCAAGCTTGAAACTTGATTGGAAACAGGAGGCCGGACTTGGGCCTTATCAGACGTACGTTGTCCTTCTGCCTTAAGCATAATCCAAAGTCAAGAATGATGTCTTGAGGACATTGAAGAGGAGATTCGATGCGTCCTTTCCTAGGCCCCTAGCATTCTTTGAAGATCAGTCTCACTTTCCATAGCTCTGGCGTCACTGGGGCCCACCGGGTACATTCTAATGTGTCCCAAGAGATGTCTTGGAAGCCTTGAAGGAATGGAGCCCTGTCATGCTTGGGGTATGTCTCTTTGTTTGGAAGGGCTGTACAAGTGTGCTGAAAATCCCCCTTTTCCAGAGGGCTTCGTTCCTTTGTGAAGGCTGCCCTCCCAGGCTAGAGTGCTCTCGTTGGCTCCAATGAAATTCTCTTCCCCTACCTCTTGTCGTAGAAGAATTATTGATTATGTGTTTTGACACCATATGTAAGGAAGTTGGCTGAAAATTAGAACATTACAATTCAGTTTCAAGAAAAATAAACAAGCCAGGGCTGAGGATGTAAGGCAAACAAATGGCACACCCTATAGAAATAAAGGAAGCCTGTATCTAGACGGAATCTAGGGGAACGTTCAAGGATCAGGGGTCAAGTTCGAAACTTCCCAAATCCAGAAATGAGACAGAAAAATATCTTTCCTGGAGAGAGGAATTCATCCGATTTGTCTAATTTTCTGGCAAACATTATGTTGGTGAATGGGGGTGCCAGGACCCCCTCCCATTTGGAGTTTCTGATCTCAGGATGTCAAGCCAACACAACTGACCACGTGTTCTCAGTGCTTAGATTGACCTACGCTAGGATAGCAAAGATTACTGCCAGTGCATCGTGCAAATTCAAAGACAACAACCAAGAATCACGAAAACACTCACACTTCGGCCTAGACAACATACGGTGATTAAAGAAATACAAAATTAATCACTTGGACTGAAGGAGAACGGACTGATAAGCATATCTAAGGGAGATATCTGAGAAAGACCATGATGAGTATACTATGGAAAAGAAAAAAAGGTCCCAGAAAATGGAAGGCGAACAGAAATCACACCTGAATAATCCACAATGAAAGATGTCAGTCTTTAGACAGACTGTGCTAGAACGTTTGAAAGTCAGAGAAATTCACAAGCCACAAAACGGCAGCGAAGGTCAAACCTGGACTAACTGGGAAGGGTGAGTTATGAGACTGCTCCAAGCGGGCTCTGAAACCCTGTGTCCATGAAGCTTGCTGGGACAGCAGAGACACAATTATGACATGTCCTCTGACATCACAGTGGACCCGAAAAACAACCTGGCCTCATCTACACAGTGCCAGAGTTGGGCTCAAGTAGCATATTCAAGTCCCATTGCACTCAACTGCAGGTGGCCAATGGAACAAGGAAGGGGCCGGCCGGTGGTGCAGCGGTGAGGACCGCACCATCTGGGTCGGTGGCCGGGGGTGGGCCAAATGGAATCCAGGGCGTAAGCCTCCTCACCACTGCTTCAGTCATTCTGGGGCAGGCGTCCGAGGTAGTGTAGAGGCAGATGGGAAGGGACGTTAGACAGGGCCAGACTTCCACGGCAAATACAGGAGCATTGCCAGCAGATGTGAGCACAGCGATGCACTTCTGCCAAACAAAACCAATTAAAAGTTGCAAAGAATAGAAAAACTAAACCTAAAAAAAACTAAAAAAACAGTTTGCCAGTGCAAAGAATAAGATCTCTATGAAGAACCTTAGCAAAACAGATGAAAGCTATGTTAATTTGAAAACTAGCAAACCTCTGGGGAAAGAAATTCAAGAAGACACAAGGAAAAAGAAGGATATTCCGCGATCTAGTAATGGAAGAATTAACACACTGCAAACGTCCATACCAGAGAAAGGAATCTCTGGATTCCGTGCAATCCCAGTCAAAGTTGCAGCGATATCTGCCACAGAGGTAGAAGAGATAATCCTAAAGTTTCTATCCAGCAACAAGAGACCCTGAATAGGCAAAGGAATCCTCAGGAAAATGAACCAAGCAGGACGTATCACACTTTCTGATTTCAACATATAGGACGACGCGCTAGGTACCGAAATGGCACAGTCTGGGCCCAAAAACAGGCACACAGACCCACGCAACAGAATCGAGAGCCCAGAGCCCAACTCAAACGTACATGGACAGCCCATTTTCGACCAGGGAGCCAAGAGGAGACAGTGGAGAAAGAAGAGTCTCTACAAGAAACTGTGCTGGGAAGCCTGCACAGCCACATGGCACACAACGAGAGTAGACCATGATGTTACACCTGGCACACACACCACCAAGAAATGGATTAAAGCCTTGAATGGCAGACTTGAGACCTTGAACCTTGTAGGAGAAGACCTAGCCAGAGTGCGCTTTGCCATCTGTCTGAGCCGCCTATTTGGAAGAAGCATGTCTGACTGGGCAAGGGCAACAAAGGAAACAAGAAACAAACGGGATCACATCAAATGCAGACGATTCTGCCCAGTCAATGAAACCATAACTCAATGCAAAGACAGCACAACAACTGGGAGAGGATGTTTGCAAAGCACACATCGGACAAAGGGTGAAAAGCCCAAAAACACAGTCAACTCACACGGCTCCAGAAGAAAAAAGACAACAAGCCAATGAAATACTGGGCAAAAGATGGAAACAGAGATTTCTCCCAAGAAGATCTAAAGAAGGCCAACAGGTGCATGAAAACTTGTTCACCATCATTAAGTCTCAGGCCAATGCAAATCCAAACTGCAAGGACATAGCAGATCACTGTGGTCAGAATGGCTATAAGGAACCAGACAGGAAACAACAAGTGTCAGAGAGTAGGTGGAGACAGGGGAAGCCTCCTGCACTGCTGGTGGGTGTGTAAACTGGTGCAGCCACTACCCCAAGCGGTGTGGAACCGCCTCAGAAATTTAAGAATCCATGTCCCCTATGATCCAGCTGTTCCTCTGTGGCGTGTTTATCCGAAGAACTCGGAAACACTGCCGCTTAAAGACGTGTGCACCACTGAGTTCACCACAGCCTTATTCCCGCTATCCAAGACTTGGAAACAGCCCTGGTGCCCAGCAAGGGACGAATGGAGAAGGAACATGGGCTATAGTCACACAATGGCATACCATTGAGCCGGAACAACGGATGCAATCCAGCCATTTGTGACCACCAGAATGGCTGTGGGGGTTTTATGGAAAGTGAAACAAGCCCCAGGGAGAATGTCAAATACCGTAGGAACTCACTTACAAGGAGAAGAAAAGGCAAGCACTAACCAACAGGTGGCACGGGACATTTGACTGGGGGTTCCCAGAGGCAAAGCGGGGCGGTGGGTGGTGGGTGAAAGAGATGATGAGGCACAAGTGTGTGGTGAGGGCCTGTGACGGCTTACGCTGGTGAAGATGATGTAACCTACACAGAAGTCTAAATCGATGAGGATGCACATCTGAAAGCTGTAGGATGTTCGAATGCAGGGTTATGGCATTAAACTCACCTAAAATCAAAAATGCAAAAAGGGGTCCAGAATGACGGCAGAAAGCTTTGGGGGCTGAAAGAGATTAGAGAAGGTGAAGTTCCCAGGATGGAAAATCACCTCAGAATGCTTACTGATGCTACAGAAAGGTAGACCGTTCCAAATAGATGAAGAGGAATACTACCAAGAAAACATGATCCGTGCTAAACCCATGAACCAACGGAAAATGTTACCGTCCATGATGTTACTACTAATCACCTTCACGAATAATCCAAACAGGCCCACATCTACCCAACTTCAGGCAAAAGGTTGGTCCAAAAGTACAATTCAGGGCCGGCCCTGTGGTGGAGCGGGTAAGTGCCCACGTTCTGCTTGGGTGGCCCGGGCCTCACTGTTTCACATCACGGGTGCAGATCACATTAGCAGTGTTAGGCAATATAGATTTCATGGTAGGGTGCGGACATAGATCATAAATAAGTAGCACTTGTGAGGCTACGTTATCAATAAGCACCAGAAAAAGAACCATGAGAATACTACAATCTAGGAACGCATCTGGTACACTTCCCCAAAGGAAGAAGGAAGGAAAACATGTGACATGCCAAGGTGGGATTGGCAGAGTGCGAGGAGATGACACGATCCTTGCGCATGAGAGGATTGCCTGGGCAACTTCAACTTGGGAGGGAGTCCAGGACTTTCTCCGGGGAAGGTCCACCCACTTGGCCGTCTACACAAGACATAAGAGAGACAACCCAGGATAATCTTACAGGAAAGAAACCAGTGTCTAGAGAGAATGTAGCAGGCCTTTCAAAGTTCGAGGAGAAAGTTAGAAAACGACAAGAAATCCAGAAAAGGGAAAACTATCCTACCTGGAAAGGATGAGGAGTCAGACTGGTCCGAGATGGCTCTGAAACTCTGTGTGCATGGAGGTTGTCAGGACAACTTAGAATGTTGAGGTTCTTTATGACATCACGGTGAACATGGCCCCCAAGATGGCTGCATGGTTACAGTCTGAGGATTGGCCTAGGCTAGGCTATTAAAGGGAGAGATACCCAGAAACAGCTTTGACAAACAGAAAACGGGCACAGAAACTGGAAGAGATAAAACAGACTCTGATTCAAGGGATAAGAATGGAATCCTTGGCGAGAAGTGAGAATAGAGGGACAAGCAGTGAGAGGAGAACATTGTCATCTATTCAAGCCTATGGGGAGGCCATGCTGATTCAAGCTTGAAACTTGATTGGAAACAGGAGGCCGGACTTGGGCCTTATCAGACGTACGTTGTCCTTCTGCCTTAAGCATAATCCAAAGTCAAGAATGATGTCTTGAGGACATTGAAGAGGAGATTCGATGCGTCCTTTCCTAGGCCCCTAGCATTCTTTGAAGATCAGTCTCACTTTCCATAGCTCTGGCGTCACTGGGGCCCACCGGGTACATTCTAATGTGTCCCAAGAGATGTCTTGGAAGCCTTGAAGGAATGGAGCCCTGTCATGCTTGGGGTATGTCTCTTTGTTTGGAAGGGCTGTACAAGTGTGCTGAAAATCCCCCTTTTCCAGAGGGCTTCGTTCCTTTGTGAAGGCTGCCCTCCCAGGCTAGAGTGCTCTCGTTGGCTCCAATGAAATTCTCTTCCCCTACCTCTTGTCGTAGAAGAATTATTGATTATGTGTTTTGACACCATATGTAAGGAAGTTGGCTGAAAATTAGAACATTACAATTCAGTTTCAAGAAAAATAAACAAGCCAGGGCTGAGGATGTAAGGCAAACAAATGGCACACCCTATAGAAATAAAGGAAGCCTGTATCTAGACGGAATCTAGGGGAACGTTCAAGGATCAGGGGTCAAGTTCGAAACTTCCCAAATCCAGAAATGAGACAGAAAAATATCTTTCCTGGAGAGAGGAATTCATCCGATTTGTCTAATTTTCTGGCAAACATTATGTTGGTGAATGGGGGTGCCAGGACCCCCTCCCATTTGGAGTTTCTGATCTCAGGATGTCAAGCCAACACAACTGACCACGTGTTCTCAGTGCTTAGATTGACCTACGCTAGGATAGCAAAGATTACTGCCAGTGCATCGTGCAAATTCAAAGACAACAACCAAGAATCACGAAAACACTCACACTTCGGCCTAGACAACATACGGTGATTAAAGAAATACAAAATTAATCACTTGGACTGAAGGAGAACGGACTGATAAGCATATCTAAGGGAGATATCTGAGAAAGACCATGATGAGTATACTATGGAAAAGAAAAAAAGGTCCCAGAAAATGGAAGGCGAACAGAAATCACACCTGAATAATCCACAATGAAAGATGTCAGTCTTTAGACAGACTGTGCTAGAACGTTTGAAAGTCAGAGAAATTCACAAGCCACAAAACGGCAGCGAAGGTCAAACCTGGACTAACTGGGAAGGGTGAGTTATGAGACTGCTCCAAGCGGGCTCTGAAACCCTGTGTCCATGAAGCTTGCTGGGACAGCAGAGACACAATTATGACATGTCCTCTGACATCACAGTGGACCCGAAAAACAACCTGGCCTCATCTACACAGTGCCAGAGTTGGGCTCAAGTAGCATATTCAAGTCCCATTGCACTCAACTGCAGGTGGCCAATGGAACAAGGAAGGGGCCGGCCGGTGGTGCAGCGGTGAGGACCGCACCATCTGGGTCGGTGGCCGGGGGTGGGCCAAATGGAATCCAGGGCGTAAGCCTCCTCACCACTGCTTCAGTCATTCTGGGGCAGGCGTCCGAGGTAGTGTAGAGGCAGATGGGAAGGGACGTTAGACAGGGCCAGACTTCCACGGCAAATACAGGAGCATTGCCAGCAGATGTGAGCACAGCGATGCACTTCTGCCAAACAAAACCAATTAAAAGTTGCAAAGAATAGAAAAACTAAACCTAAAAAAAACTAAAAAAACAGTTTGCCAGTGCAAAGAATAAGATCTCTATGAAGAACCTTAGCAAAACAGATGAAAGCTATGTTAATTTGAAAACTAGCAAACCTCTGGGGAAAGAAATTCAAGAAGACACAAGGAAAAAGAAGGATATTCCGCGATCTAGTAATGGAAGAATTAACACACTGCAAACGTCCATACCAGAGAAAGGAATCTCTGGATTCCGTGCAATCCCAGTCAAAGTTGCAGCGATATCTGCCACAGAGGTAGAAGAGATAATCCTAAAGTTTCTATCCAGCAACAAGAGACCCTGAATAGGCAAAGGAATCCTCAGGAAAATGAACCAAGCAGGACGTATCACACTTTCTGATTTCAACATATAGGACGACGCGCTAGGTACCGAAATGGCACAGTCTGGGCCCAAAAACAGGCACACAGACCCACGCAACAGAATCGAGAGCCCAGAGCCCAACTCAAACGTACATGGACAGCCCATTTTCGACCAGGGAGCCAAGAGGAGACAGTGGAGAAAGAAGAGTCTCTACAAGAAACTGTGCTGGGAAGCCTGCACAGCCACATGGCACACAACGAGAGTAGACCATGATGTTACACCTGGCACACACACCACCAAGAAATGGATTAAAGCCTTGAATGGCAGACTTGAGACCTTGAACCTTGTAGGAGAAGACCTAGCCAGAGTGCGCTTTGCCATCTGTCTGAGCCGCCTATTTGGAAGAAGCATGTCTGACTGGGCAAGGGCAACAAAGGAAACAAGAAACAAACGGGATCACATCAAATGCAGACGATTCTGCCCAGTCAATGAAACCATAACTCAATGCAAAGACAGCACAACAACTGGGAGAGGATGTTTGCAAAGCACACATCGGACAAAGGGTGAAAAGCCCAAAGACACAGTCAACTCACACGGCTCCAGAAGAAAAAAGACAACAAGCCAATGAAATACTGGGCAAAAGATGGAAACAGAGATTTCTCCCAAGAAGATCTAAAGAAGGCCAACAGGTGCATGAAAACTTGTTCACCATCATTAAGTCTCAGGCCAATGCAAATCCAAACTGCAAGGACATAGCAGATCACTGTGGTCAGAATGGCTATAAGGAACCAGACAGGAAACAACAAGTGTCAGAGAGTAGGTGGAGACAGGGGAAGCCTCCTGCACTGCTGGTGGGTGTGTAAACTGGTGCAGCCACTACCCCAAGCGGTGTGGAACCGCCTCAGAAATTTAAGAATCCATGTCCCCTATGATCCAGCTGTTCCTCTGTGGCGTGTTTATCCGAAGAACTCGGAAACACTGCCGCTTAAAGACGTGTGCACCACTGAGTTCACCACAGCCTTATTCCCGCTATCCAAGACTTGGAAACAGCCCTGGTGCCCAGCAAGGGACGAATGGAGAAGGAACATGGGCTATAGTCACACAATGGCATACCATTGAGCCGGAACAACGGATGCAATCCAGCCATTTGTGACCACCAGAATGGCTGTGGGGGTTTTATGGAAAGTGAAACAAGCCCCAGGGAGAATGTCAAATACCGTAGGAACTCACTTACAAGGAGAAGAAAAGGCAAGCACTAACCAACAGGTGGCACGGGACATTTGACTGGGGGTTCCCAGAGGCAAAGCGGGGCGGTGGGTGGTGGGTGAAAGAGATGATGAGGCACAAGTGTGTGGTGAGGGCCTGTGACGGCTTACGCTGGTGAAGATGATGTAACCTACACAGAAGTCTAAATCGATGAGGATGCACATCTGAAAGCTGTAGGATGTTCGAATGCAGGGTTATGGCATTAAACTCACCTAAAATCAAAAATGCAAAAAGGGGTCCAGAATGACGGCAGAAAGCTTTGGGGGCTGAAAGAGATTAGAGAAGGTGAAGTTCCCAGGATGGAAAATCACCTCAGAATGCTTACTGATGCTACAGAAAGGTAGACCGTTCCAAATAGATGAAGAGGAATACTACCAAGAAAACATGATCCGTGCTAAACCCATGAACCAACGGAAAATGTTACCGTCCATGATGTTACTACTAATCACCTTCACGAATAATCCAAACAGGCCCACATCTACCCAACTTCAGGCAAAAGGTTGGTCCAAAAGTACAATTCAGGGCCGGCCCTGTGGTGGAGCGGGTAAGTGCCCACGTTCTGCTTGGGTGGCCCGGGCCTCACTGTTTCACATCACGGGTGCAGATCACATTAGCAGTGTTAGGCAATATAGATTTCATGGTAGGGTGCGGACATAGATCATAAATAAGTAGCACTTGTGAGGCTACGTTATCAATAAGCACCAGAAAAAGAACCATGAGAATACTACAATCTAGGAACGCATCTGGTACACTTCCCCAAAGGAAGAAGGAAGGAAAACATGTGACATGCCAAGGTGGGATTGGCAGAGTGCGAGGAGATGACACGATCCTTGCGCATGAGAGGATTGCCTGGGCAACTTCAACTTGGGAGGGAGTCCAGGACTTTCTCCGGGGAAGGTCCACCCACTTGGCCGTCTACACAAGACATAAGAGAGACAACCCAGGATAATCTTACAGGAAAGAAACCAGTGTCTAGAGAGAATGTAGCAGGCCTTTCAAAGTTCGAGGAGAAAGTTAGAAAACGACAAGAAATCCAGAAAAGGGAAAACTATCCTACCTGGAAAGGATGAGGAGTCAGACTGGTCCGAGATGGCTCTGAAACTCTGTGTGCATGGAGGTTGTCAGGACAACTTAGAATGTTGAGGTTCTTTATGACATCACGGTGAACATGGCCCCCAAGATGGCTGCATGGTTACAGTCTGAGGATTGGCCTAGGCTAGGCTATTAAAGGGAGAGATACCCAGAAACAGCTTTGACAAACAGAAAACGGGCACAGAAACTGGAAGAGATAAAACAGACTCTGATTCAAGGGATAAGAATGGAATCCTTGGCGAGAAGTGAGAATAGAGGGACAAGCAGTGAGAGGAGAACATTGTCATCTATTCAAGCCTATGGGGAGGCCATGCTGATTCAAGCTTGAAACTTGATTGGAAACAGGAGGCCGGACTTGGGCCTTATCAGACGTACGTTGTCCTTCTGCCTTAAGCATAATCCAAAGTCAAGAATGATGTCTTGAGGACATTGAAGAGGAGATTCGATGCGTCCTTTCCTAGGCCCCTAGCATTCTTTGAAGATCAGTCTCACTTTCCATAGCTCTGGCGTCACTGGGGCCCACCGGGTACATTCTAATGTGTCCCAAGAGATGTCTTGGAAGCCTTGAAGGAATGGAGCCCTGTCATGCTTGGGGTATGTCTCTTTGTTTGGAAGGGCTGTACAAGTGTGCTGAAAATCCCCCTTTTCCAGAGGGCTTCGTTCCTTTGTGAAGGCTGCCCTCCCAGGCTAGAGTGCTCTCGTTGGCTCCAATGAAATTCTCTTCCCCTACCTCTTGTCGTAGAAGAATTATTGATTATGTGTTTTGACACCATATGTAAGGAAGTTGGCTGAAAATTAGAACATTACAATTCAGTTTCAAGAAAAATAAACAAGCCAGGGCTGAGGATGTAAGGCAAACAAATGGCACACCCTATAGAAATAAAGGAAGCCTGTATCTAGACGGAATCTAGGGGAACGTTCAAGGATCAGGGGTCAAGTTCGAAACTTCCCAAATCCAGAAATGAGACAGAAAAATATCTTTCCTGGAGAGAGGAATTCATCCGATTTGTCTAATTTTCTGGCAAACATTATGTTGGTGAATGGGGGTGCCAGGACCCCCTCCCATTTGGAGTTTCTGATCTCAGGATGTCAAGCCAACACAACTGACCACGTGTTCTCAGTGCTTAGATTGACCTACGCTAGGATAGCAAAGATTACTGCCAGTGCATCGTGCAAATTCAAAGACAACAACCAAGAATCACGAAAACACTCACACTTCGGCCTAGACAACATACGGTGATTAAAGAAATACAAAATTAATCACTTGGACTGAAGGAGAACGGACTGATAAGCATATCTAAGGGAGATATCTGAGAAAGACCATGATGAGTATACTATGGAAAAGAAAAAAAGGTCCCAGAAAATGGAAGGCGAACAGAAATCACACCTGAATAATCCACAATGAAAGATGTCAGTCTTTAGACAGACTGTGCTAGAACGTTTGAAAGTCAGAGAAATTCACAAGCCACAAAACGGCAGCGAAGGTCAAACCTGGACTAACTGGGAAGGGTGAGTTATGAGACTGCTCCAAGCGGGCTCTGAAACCCTGTGTCCATGAAGCTTGCTGGGACAGCAGAGACACAATTATGACATGTCCTCTGACATCACAGTGGACCCGAAAAACAACCTGGCCTCATCTACACAGTGCCAGAGTTGGGCTCAAGTAGCATATTCAAGTCCCATTGCACTCAACTGCAGGTGGCCAATGGAACAAGGAAGGGGCCGGCCGGTGGTGCAGCGGTGAGGACCGCACCATCTGGGTCGGTGGCCGGGGGTGGGCCAAATGGAATCCAGGGCGTAAGCCTCCTCACCACTGCTTCAGTCATTCTGGGGCAGGCGTCCGAGGTAGTGTAGAGGCAGATGGGAAGGGACGTTAGACAGGGCCAGACTTCCACGGCAAATACAGGAGCATTGCCAGCAGATGTGAGCACAGCGATGCACTTCTGCCAAACAAAACCAATTAAAAGTTGCAAAGAATAGAAAAACTAAACCTAAAAAAAACTAAAAAAACAGTTTGCCAGTGCAAAGAATAAGATCTCTATGAAGAACCTTAGCAAAACAGATGAAAGCTATGTTAATTTGAAAACTAGCAAACCTCTGGGGAAAGAAATTCAAGAAGACACAAGGAAAAAGAAGGATATTCCGCGATCTAGTAATGGAAGAATTAACACACTGCAAACGTCCATACCAGAGAAAGGAATCTCTGGATTCCGTGCAATCCCAGTCAAAGTTGCAGCGATATCTGCCACAGAGGTAGAAGAGATAATCCTAAAGTTTCTATCCAGCAACAAGAGACCCTGAATAGGCAAAGGAATCCTCAGGAAAATGAACCAAGCAGGACGTATCACACTTTCTGATTTCAACATATAGGACGACGCGCTAGGTACCGAAATGGCACAGTCTGGGCCCAAAAACAGGCACACAGACCCACGCAACAGAATCGAGAGCCCAGAGCCCAACTCAAACGTACATGGACAGCCCATTTTCGACCAGGGAGCCAAGAGGAGACAGTGGAGAAAGAAGAGTCTCTACAAGAAACTGTGCTGGGAAGCCTGCACAGCCACATGGCACACAACGAGAGTAGACCATGATGTTACACCTGGCACACACACCACCAAGAAATGGATTAAAGCCTTGAATGGCAGACTTGAGACCTTGAACCTTGTAGGAGAAGACCTAGCCAGAGTGCGCTTTGCCATCTGTCTGAGCCGCCTATTTGGAAGAAGCATGTCTGACTGGGCAAGGGCAACAAAGGAAACAAGAAACAAACGGGATCACATCAAATGCAGACGATTCTGCCCAGTCAATGAAACCATAACTCAATGCAAAGACAGCACAACAACTGGGAGAGGATGTTTGCAAAGCACACATCGGACAAAGGGTGAAAAGCCCAAAGACACAGTCAACTCACACGGCTCCAGAAGAAAAAAGACAACAAGCCAATGAAATACTGGGCAAAAGATGGAAACAGAGATTTCTCCCAAGAAGATCTAAAGAAGGCCAACAGGTGCATGAAAACTTGTTCACCATCATTAAGTCTCAGGCCAATGCAAATCCAAACTGCAAGGACATAGCAGATCACTGTGGTCAGAATGGCTATAAGGAACCAGACAGGAAACAACAAGTGTCAGAGAGTAGGTGGAGACAGGGGAAGCCTCCTGCACTGCTGGTGGGTGTGTAAACTGGTGCAGCCACTACCCCAAGCGGTGTGGAACCGCCTCAGAAATTTAAGAATCCATGTCCCCTATGATCCAGCTGTTCCTCTGTGGCGTGTTTATCCGAAGAACTCGGAAACACTGCCGCTTAAAGACGTGTGCACCACTGAGTTCACCACAGCCTTATTCCCGCTATCCAAGACTTGGAAACAGCCCTGGTGCCCAGCAAGGGACGAATGGAGAAGGAACATGGGCTATAGTCACACAATGGCATACCATTGAGCCGGAACAACGGATGCAATCCAGCCATTTGTGACCACCAGAATGGCTGTGGGGGTTTTATGGAAAGTGAAACAAGCCCCAGGGAGAATGTCAAATACCGTAGGAACTCACTTACAAGGAGAAGAAAAGGCAAGCACTAACCAACAGGTGGCACGGGACATTTGACTGGGGGTTCCCAGAGGCAAAGCGGGGCGGTGGGTGGTGGGTGAAAGAGATGATGAGGCACAAGTGTGTGGTGAGGGCCTGTGACGGCTTACGCTGGTGAAGATGATGTAACCTACACAGAAGTCTAAATCGATGAGGATGCACATCTGAAAGCTGTAGGATGTTCGAATGCAGGGTTATGGCATTAAATTCACCTAAAATCAAAAATGCAAAAAGGGGTCCAGAATGACGGCAGAAAGCTTTGGGGGCTGAAAGAGATTAGAGAAGGTGAAGTTCCCAGGATGGAAAATCACCTCAGAATGCTTACTGATGCTACAGAAAGGTAGACCGTTCCAAATAGATGAAGAGGAATACTACCAAGAAAACATGATCCGTGCTAAACCCATGAACCAACGGAAAATGTTACCGTCCATGATGTTACTACTAATCACCTTCACGAATAATCCAAACAGGCCCACATCTACCCAACTTCAGGCAAAAGGTTGGTCCAAAAGTACAATTCAGGGCCGGCCCTGTGGTGGAGCGGGTAAGTGCCCACGTTCTGCTTGGGTGGCCCGGGCCTCACTGTTTCACATCACGGGTGCAGATCACATTAGCAGTGTTAGGCAATATAGATTTCATGGTAGGGTGCGGACATAGATCATAAATAAGTAGCACTTGTGAGGCTACGTTATCAATAAGCACCAGAAAAAGAACCATGAGAATACTACAATCTAGGAACGCATCTGGTACACTTCCCCAAAGGAAGAAGGAAGGAAAACATGTGACATGCCAAGGTGGGATTGGCAGAGTGCGAGGAGATGACACGATCCTTGCGCATGAGAGGATTGCCTGGGCAACTTCAACTTGGGAGGGAGTCCAGGACTTTCTCCGGGGAAGGTCCACCCACTTGGCCGTCTACACAAGACATAAGAGAGACAACCCAGGATAATCTTACAGGAAAGAAACCAGTGTCTAGAGAGAATGTAGCAGGCCTTTCAAAGTTCGAGGAGAAAGTTAGAAAACGACAAGAAATCCAGAAAAGGGAAAACTATCCTACCTGGAAAGGATGAGGAGTCAGACTGGTCCGAGATGGCTCTGAAACTCTGTGTGCATGGAGGTTGTCAGGACAACTTAGAATGTTGAGGTTCTTTATGACATCACGGTGAACATGGCCCCCAAGATGGCTGCATGGTTACAGTCTGAGGATTGGCCTAGGCTAGGCTATTAAAGGGAGAGATACCCAGAAACAGCTTTGACAAACAGAAAACGGGCACAGAAACTGGAAGAGATAAAACAGACTCTGATTCAAGGGATAAGAATGGAATCCTTGGCGAGAAGTGAGAATAGAGGGACAAGCAGTGAGAGGAGAACATTGTCATCTATTCAAGCCTATGGGGAGGCCATGCTGATTCAAGCTTGAAACTTGATTGGAAACAGGAGGCCGGACTTGGGCCTTATCAGACGTACGTTGTCCTTCTGCCTTAAGCATAATCCAAAGTCAAGAATGATGTCTTGAGGACATTGAAGAGGAGATTCGATGCGTCCTTTCCTAGGCCCCTAGCATTCTTTGAAGATCAGTCTCACTTTCCATAGCTCTGGCGTCACTGGGGCCCACCGGGTACATTCTAATGTGTCCCAAGAGATGTCTTGGAAGCCTTGAAGGAATGGAGCCCTGTCATGCTTGGGGTATGTCTCTTTGTTTGGAAGGGCTGTACAAGTGTGCTGAAAATCCCCCTTTTCCAGAGGGCTTCGTTCCTTTGTGAAGGCTGCCCTCCCAGGCTAGAGTGCTCTCGTTGGCTCCAATGAAATTCTCTTCCCCTACCTCTTGTCGTAGAAGAATTATTGATTATGTGTTTTGACACCATATGTAAGGAAGTTGGCTGAAAATTAGAACATTACAATTCAGTTTCAAGAAAAATAAACAAGCCAGGGCTGAGGATGTAAGGCAAACAAATGGCACACCCTATAGAAATAAAGGAAGCCTGTATCTAGACGGAATCTAGGGGAACGTTCAAGGATCAGGGGTCAAGTTCGAAACTTCCCAAATCCAGAAATGAGACAGAAAAATATCTTTCCTGGAGAGAGGAATTCATCCGATTTGTCTAATTTTCTGGCAAACATTATGTTGGTGAATGGGGGTGCCAGGACCCCCTCCCATTTGGAGTTTCTGATCTCAGGATGTCAAGCCAACACAACTGACCACGTGTTCTCAGTGCTTAGATTGACCTACGCTAGGATAGCAAAGATTACTGCCAGTGCATCGTGCAAATTCAAAGACAACAACCAAGAATCACGAAAACACTCACACTTCGGCCTAGACAACATACGGTGATTAAAGAAATACAAAATTAATCACTTGGACTGAAGGAGAATGGACTGATAAGCATATCTAAGGGAGATATCTGAGAAAGACCATGATGAGTATACTATGGAAAAGAAAAAAAGGTCCCAGAAAATGGAAGGCGAACAGAAATCACACCTGAATAATCCACAATGAAAGATGTCAGTCTTTAGACAGACTGTGCTAGAACGTTTGAAAGTCAGAGAAATTCACAAGCCACAAAACGGCAGCGAAGGTCAAACCTGGACTAACTGGGAAGGGTGAGTTATGAGACTGCTCCAAGCGGGCTCTGAAACCCTGTGTCCATGAAGCTTGCTGGGACAGCAGAGACACAATTATGACATGTCCTCTGACATCACAGTGGACCCGAAAAACAACCTGGCCTCATCTACACAGTGCCAGAGTTGGGCTCAAGTAGCATATTCAAGTCCCATTGCACTCAACTGCAGGTGGCCAATGGAACAAGGAAGGGGCCGGCCGGTGGTGCAGCGGTGAGGACCGCACCATCTGGGTCGGTGGCCGGGGGTGGGCCAAATGGAATCCAGGGCGTAAGCCTCCTCACCACTGCTTCAGTCATTCTGGGGCAGGCGTCCGAGGTAGTGTAGAGGCAGATGGGAAGGGACGTTAGACAGGGCCAGACTTCCACGGCAAATACAGGAGCATTGCCAGCAGATGTGAGCACAGCGATGCACTTCTGCCAAACAAAACCAATTAAAAGTTGCAAAGAATAGAAAAACTAAACCTAAAAAAAACTAAAAAAACAGTTTGCCAGTGCAAAGAATAAGATCTCTATGAAGAACCTTAGCAAAACAGATGAAAGCTATGTTAATTTGAAAACTAGCAAACCTCTGGGGAAAGAAATTCAAGAAGACACAAGGAAAAAGAAGGATATTCCGCGATCTAGTAATGGAAGAATTAACACACTGCAAACGTCCATACCAGAGAAAGGAATCTCTGGATTCCGTGCAATCCCAGTCAAAGTTGCAGCGATATCTGCCACAGAGGTAGAAGAGATAATCCTAAAGTTTCTATCCAGCAACAAGAGACCCTGAATAGGCAAAGGAATCCTCAGGAAAATGAACCAAGCAGGACGTATCACACTTTCTGATTTCAACATATAGGACGACGCGCTAGGTACCGAAATGGCACAGTCTGGGCCCAAAAACAGGCACACAGACCCACGCAACAGAATCGAGAGCCCAGAGCCCAACTCAAACGTACATGGACAGCCCATTTTCGACCAGGGAGCCAAGAGGAGACAGTGGAGAAAGAAGAGTCTCTACAAGAAACTGTGCTGGGAAGCCTGCACAGCCACATGGCACACAACGAGAGTAGACCATGATGTTACACCTGGCACACACACCACCAAGAAATGGATTAAAGCCTTGAATGGCAGACTTGAGACCTTGAACCTTGTAGGAGAAGACCTAGCCAGAGTGCGCTTTGCCATCTGTCTGAGCCGCCTATTTGGAAGAAGCATGTCTGACTGGGCAAGGGCAACAAAGGAAACAAGAAACAAACGGGATCACATCAAATGCAGACGATTCTGCCCAGTCAATGAAACCATAACTCAATGCAAAGACAGCACAACAACTGGGAGAGGATGTTTGCAAAGCACACATCGGACAAAGGGTGAAAAGCCCAAAGACACAGTCAACTCACACGGCTCCAGAAGAAAAAAGACAACAAGCCAATGAAATACTGGGCAAAAGATGGAAACAGAGATTTCTCCCAAGAAGATCTAAAGAAGGCCAACAGGTGCATGAAAACTTGTTCACCATCATTAAGTCTCAGGCCAATGCAAATCCAAACTGCAAGGACATAGCAGATCACTGTGGTCAGAATGGCTATAAGGAACCAGACAGGAAACAACAAGTGTCAGAGAGTAGGTGGAGACAGGGGAAGCCTCCTGCACTGCTGGTGGGTGTGTAAACTGGTGCAGCCACTACCCCAAGCGGTGTGGAACCGCCTCAGAAATTTAAGAATCCATGTCCCCTATGATCCAGCTGTTCCTCTGTGGCGTGTTTATCCGAAGAACTCGGAAACACTGCCGCTTAAAGACGTGTGCACCACTGAGTTCACCACAGCCTTATTCCCGCTATCCAAGACTTGGAAACAGCCCTGGTGCCCAGCAAGGGACGAATGGAGAAGGAACATGGGCTATAGTCACACAATGGCATACCATTGAGCCGGAACAACGGATGCAATCCAGCCATTTGTGACCACCAGAATGGCTGTGGGGGTTTTATGGAAAGTGAAACAAGCCCCAGGGAGAATGTCAAATACCGTAGGAACTCACTTACAAGGAGAAGAAAAGGCAAGCACTAACCAACAGGTGGCACGGGACATTTGACTGGGGGTTCCCAGAGGCAAAGCGGGGCGGTGGGTGGTGGGTGAAAGAGATGATGAGGCACAAGTGTGTGGTGAGGGCCTGTGACGGCTTACGCTGGTGAAGATGATGTAACCTACACAGAAGTCTAAATCGATGAGGATGCACATCTGAAAGCTGTAGGATGTTCGAATGCAGGGTTATGGCATTAAATTCACCTAAAATCAAAAATGCAAAAAGGGGTCCAGAATGACGGCAGAAAGCTTTGGGGGCTGAAAGAGATTAGAGAAGGTGAAGTTCCCAGGATGGAAAATCACCTCAGAATGCTTACTGATGCTACAGAAAGGTAGACCGTTCCAAATAGATGAAGAGGAATACTACCAAGAAAACATGATCCGTGCTAAACCCATGAACCAACGGAAAATGTTACCGTCCATGATGTTACTACTAATCACCTTCACGAATAATCCAAACAGGCCCACATCTACCCAACTTCAGGCAAAAGGTTGGTCCAAAAGTACAATTCAGGGCCGGCCCTGTGGTGGAGCGGGTAAGTGCCCACGTTCTGCTTGGGTGGCCCGGGCCTCACTGTTTCACATCACGGGTGCAGATCACATTAGCAGTGTTAGGCAATATAGATTTCATGGTAGGGTGCGGACATAGATCATAAATAAGTAGCACTTGTGAGGCTACGTTATCAATAAGCACCAGAAAAAGAACCATGAGAATACTACAATCTAGGAACGCATCTGGTACACTTCCCCAAAGGAAGAAGGAAGGAAAACATGTGACATGCCAAGGTGGGATTGGCAGAGTGCGAGGAGATGACACGATCCTTGCGCATGAGAGGATTGCCTGGGCAACTTCAACTTGGGAGGGAGTCCAGGACTTTCTCCGGGGAAGGTCCACCCACTTGGCCGTCTACACAAGACATAAGAGAGACAACCCAGGATAATCTTACAGGAAAGAAACCAGTGTCTAGAGAGAATGTAGCAGGCCTTTCAAAGTTCGAGGAGAAAGTTAGAAAACGACAAGAAATCCAGAAAAGGGAAAACTATCCTACCTGGAAAGGATGAGGAGTCAGACTGGTCCGAGATGGCTCTGAAACTCTGTGTGCATGGAGGTTGTCAGGACAACTTAGAATGTTGAGGTTCTTTATGACATCACGGTGAACATGGCCCCCAAGATGGCTGCATGGTTACAGTCTGAGGATTGGCCTAGGCTAGGCTATTAAAGGGAGAGATACCCAGAAACAGCTTTGACAAACAGAAAACGGGCACAGAAACTGGAAGAGATAAAACAGACTCTGATTCAAGGGATAAGAATGGAATCCTTGGCGAGAAGTGAGAATAGAGGGACAAGCAGTGAGAGGAGAACATTGTCATCTATTCAAGCCTATGGGGAGGCCATGCTGATTCAAGCTTGAAACTTGATTGGAAACAGGAGGCCGGACTTGGGCCTTATCAGACGTACGTTGTCCTTCTGCCTTAAGCATAATCCAAAGTCAAGAATGATGTCTTGAGGACATTGAAGAGGAGATTCGATGCGTCCTTTCCTAGGCCCCTAGCATTCTTTGAAGATCAGTCTCACTTTCCATAGCTCTGGCGTCACTGGGGCCCACCGGGTACATTCTAATGTGTCCCAAGAGATGTCTTGGAAGCCTTGAAGGAATGGAGCCCTGTCATGCTTGGGGTATGTCTCTTTGTTTGGAAGGGCTGTACAAGTGTGCTGAAAATCCCCCTTTTCCAGAGGGCTTCGTTCCTTTGTGAAGGCTGCCCTCCCAGGCTAGAGTGCTCTCGTTGGCTCCAATGAAATTCTCTTCCCCTACCTCTTGTCGTAGAAGAATTATTGATTATGTGTTTTGACACCATATGTAAGGAAGTTGGCTGAAAATTAGAACATTACAATTCAGTTTCAAGAAAAATAAACAAGCCAGGGCTGAGGATGTAAGGCAAACAAATGGCACACCCTATAGAAATAAAGGAAGCCTGTATCTAGACGGAATCTAGGGGAACGTTCAAGGATCAGGGGTCAAGTTCGAAACTTCCCAAATCCAGAAATGAGACAGAAAAATATCTTTCCTGGAGAGAGGAATTCATCCGATTTGTCTAATTTTCTGGCAAACATTATGTTGGTGAATGGGGGTGCCAGGACCCCCTCCCATTTGGAGTTTCTGATCTCAGGATGTCAAGCCAACACAACTGACCACGTGTTCTCAGTGCTTAGATTGACCTACGCTAGGATAGCAAAGATTACTGCCAGTGCATCGTGCAAATTCAAAGACAACAACCAAGAATCACGAAAACACTCACACTTCGGCCTAGACAACATACGGTGATTAAAGAAATACAAAATTAATCACTTGGACTGAAGGAGAACGGACTGATAAGCATATCTAAGGGAGATATCTGAGAAAGACCATGATGAGTATACTATGGAAAAGAAAAAAAGGTCCCAGAAAATGGAAGGCGAACAGAAATCACACCTGAATAATCCACAATGAAAGATGTCAGTCTTTAGACAGACTGTGCTAGAACGTTTGAAAGTCAGAGAAATTCACAAGCCACAAAACGGCAGCGAAGGTCAAACCTGGACTAACTGGGAAGGGTGAGTTATGAGACTGCTCCAAGCGGGCTCTGAAACCCTGTGTCCATGAAGCTTGCTGGGACAGCAGAGACACAATTATGACATGTCCTCTGACATCACAGTGGACCCGAAAAACAACCTGGCCTCATCTACACAGTGCCAGAGTTGGGCTCAAGTAGCATATTCAAGTCCCATTGCACTCAACTGCAGGTGGCCAATGGAACAAGGAAGGGGCCGGCCGGTGGTGCAGCGGTGAGGACCGCACCATCTGGGTCGGTGGCCGGGGGTGGGCCAAATGGAATCCAGGGCGTAAGCCTCCTCACCACTGCTTCAGTCATTCTGGGGCAGGCGTCCGAGGTAGTGTAGAGGCAGATGGGAAGGGACGTTAGACAGGGCCAGACTTCCACGGCAAATACAGGAGCATTGCCAGCAGATGTGAGCACAGCGATGCACTTCTGCCAAACAAAACCAATTAAAAGTTGCAAAGAATAGAAAAACTAAACCTAAAAAAAACTAAAAAAACAGTTTGCCAGTGCAAAGAATAAGATCTCTATGAAGAACCTTAGCAAAACAGATGAAAGCTATGTTAATTTGAAAACTAGCAAACCTCTGGGGAAAGAAATTCAAGAAGACACAAGGAAAAAGAAGGATATTCCGCGATCTAGTAATGGAAGAATTAACACACTGCAAACGTCCATACCAGAGAAAGGAATCTCTGGATTCCGTGCAATCCCAGTCAAAGTTGCAGCGATATCTGCCACAGAGGTAGAAGAGATAATCCTAAAGTTTCTATCCAGCAACAAGAGACCCTGAATAGGCAAAGGAATCCTCAGGAAAATGAACCAAGCAGGACGTATCACACTTTCTGATTTCAACATATAGGACGACGCGCTAGGTACCGAAATGGCACAGTCTGGGCCCAAAAACAGGCACACAGACCCACGCAACAGAATCGAGAGCCCAGAGCCCAACTCAAACGTACATGGACAGCCCATTTTCGACCAGGGAGCCAAGAGGAGACAGTGGAGAAAGAAGAGTCTCTACAAGAAACTGTGCTGGGAAGCCTGCACAGCCACATGGCACACAACGAGAGTAGACCATGATGTTACACCTGGCACACACACCACCAAGAAATGGATTAAAGCCTTGAATGGCAGACTTGAGACCTTGAACCTTGTAGGAGAAGACCTAGCCAGAGTGCGCTTTGCCATCTGTCTGAGCCGCCTATTTGGAAGAAGCATGTCTGACTGGGCAAGGGCAACAAAGGAAACAAGAAACAAACGGGATCACATCAAATGCAGACGATTCTGCCCAGTCAATGAAACCATAACTCAATGCAAAGACAGCACAACAACTGGGAGAGGATGTTTGCAAAGCACACATCGGACAAAGGGTGAAAAGCCCAAAGACACAGTCAACTCACACGGCTCCAGAAGAAAAAAGACAACAAGCCAATGAAATACTGGGCAAAAGATGGAAACAGAGATTTCTCCCAAGAAGATCTAAAGAAGGCCAACAGGTGCATGAAAACTTGTTCACCATCATTAAGTCTCAGGCCAATGCAAATCCAAACTGCAAGGACATAGCAGATCACTGTGGTCAGAATGGCTATAAGGAACCAGACAGGAAACAACAAGTGTCAGAGAGTAGGTGGAGACAGGGGAAGCCTCCTGCACTGCTGGTGGGTGTGTAAACTGGTGCAGCCACTACCCCAAGCGGTGTGGAACCGCCTCAGAAATTTAAGAATCCATGTCCCCTATGATCCAGCTGTTCCTCTGTGGCGTGTTTATCCGAAGAACTCGGAAACACTGCCGCTTAAAGACGTGTGCACCACTGAGTTCACCACAGCCTTATTCCCGCTATCCAAGACTTGGAAACAGCCCTGGTGCCCAGCAAGGGACGAATGGAGAAGGAACATGGGCTATAGTCACACAATGGCATACCATTGAGCCGGAACAACGGATGCAATCCAGCCATTTGTGACCACCAGAATGGCTGTGGGGGTTTTATGGAAAGTGAAACAAGCCCCAGGGAGAATGTCAAATACCGTAGGAACTCACTTACAAGGAGAAGAAAAGGCAAGCACTAACCAACAGGTGGCACGGGACATTTGACTGGGGGTTCCCAGAGGCAAAGCGGGGCGGTGGGTGGTGGGTGAAAGAGATGATGAGGCACAAGTGTGTGGTGAGGGCCTGTGACGGCTTACGCTGGTGAAGATGATGTAACCTACACAGAAGTCTAAATCGATGAGGATGCACATCTGAAAGCTGTAGGATGTTCGAATGCAGGGTTATGGCATTAAACTCACCTAAAATCAAAAATGCAAAAAGGGGTCCAGAATGACGGCAGAAAGCTTTGGGGGCTGAAAGAGATTAGAGAAGGTGAAGTTCCCAGGATGGAAAATCACCTCAGAATGCTTACTGATGCTACAGAAAGGTAGACCGTTCCAAATAGATGAAGAGGAATACTACCAAGAAAACATGATCCGTGCTAAACCCATGAACCAACGGAAAATGTTACCGTCCATGATGTTACTACTAATCACCTTCACGAATAATCCAAACAGGCCCACATCTACCCAACTTCAGGCAAAAGGTTGGTCCAAAAGTACAATTCAGGGCCGGCCCTGTGGTGGAGCGGGTAAGTGCCCACGTTCTGCTTGGGTGGCCCGGGCCTCACTGTTTCACATCACGGGTGCAGATCACATTAGCAGTGTTAGGCAATATAGATTTCATGGTAGGGTGCGGACATAGATCATAAATAAGTAGCACTTGTGAGGCTACGTTATCAATAAGCACCAGAAAAAGAGCCATGAGAATACTACAATCTAGGAACGCATCTGGTACACTTCCCCAAAGGAAGAAGGAAGGAAAACATGTGACATGCCAAGGTGGGATTGGCAGAGTGCGAGGAGATGACACGATCCTTGCGCATGAGAGGATTGCCTGGGCAACTTCAACTTGGGAGGGAGTCCAGGACTTTCTCCGGGGAAGGTCCACCCACTTGGCCGTCTACACAAGATATAAGAGAGACAACCCAGGATAATCTTACAGGAAAGAAACCAGTGTCTAGAGAGAATGTAGCAGGCCTTTCAAAGTTCGAGGAGAAAGTTAGAAAACGACAAGAAATCCAGAAAAGGGAAAACTATCCTACCTGGAAAGGATGAGGAGTCAGACTGGTCCGAGATGGCTCTGAAACTCTGTGTGCATGGAGGTTGTCAGGACAACTTAGAATGTTGAGGTTCTTTATGACATCACGGTGAACATGGCCCCCAAGATGGCTGCATGGTTACAGTCTGAGGATTGGCCTAGGCTAGGCTATTAAAGGGAGAGATACCCAGAAACAGCTTTGACAAACAGAAAACGGGCACAGAAACTGGAAGAGATAAAACAGACTCTGATTCAAGGGATAAGAATGGAATCCTTGGCGAGAAGTGAGAATAGAGGGACAAGCAGTGAGAGGAGAACATTGTCATCTATTCAAGCCTATGGGGAGGCCATGCTGATTCAAGCTTGAAACTTGATTGGAAACAGGAGGCCGGACTTGGGCCTTATCAGACGTACGTTGTCCTTCTGCCTTAAGCATAATCCAAAGTCAAGAATGATGTCTTGAGGACATTGAAGAGGAGATTCGATGCGTCCTTTCCTAGGCCCCTAGCATTCTTTGAAGATCAGTCTCACTTTCCATAGCTCTGGCGTCACTGGGGCCCACCGGGTACATTCTAATGTGTCCCAAGAGATGTCTTGGAAGCCTTGAAGGAATGGAGCCCTGTCATGCTTGGGGTATGTCTCTTTGTTTGGAAGGGCTGTACAAGTGTGCTGAAAATCCCCCTTTTCCAGAGGGCTTCGTTCCTTTGTGAAGGCTGCCCTCCCAGGCTAGAGTGCTCTCGTTGGCTCCAATGAAATTCTCTTCCCCTACCTCTTGTCGTAGAAGAATTATTGATTATGTGTTTTGACACCATATGTAAGGAAGTTGGCTGAAAATTAGAACATTACAATTCAGTTTCAAGAAAAATAAACAAGCCAGGGCTGAGGATGTAAGGCAAACAAATGGCACACCCTATAGAAATAAAGGAAGCCTGTATCTAGACGGAATCTAGGGGAACGTTCAAGGATCAGGGGTCAAGTTCGAAACTTCCCAAATCCAGAAATGAGACAGAAAAATATCTTTCCTGGAGAGAGGAATTCATCCGATTTGTCTAATTTTCTGGCAAACATTATGTTGGTGAATGGGGGTGCCAGGACCCCCTCCCATTTGGAGTTTCTGATCTCAGGATGTCAAGCCAACACAACTGACCACGTGTTCTCAGTGCTTAGATTGACCTACGCTAGGATAGCAAAGATTACTGCCAGTGCATCGTGCAAATTCAAAGACAACAACCAAGAATCACGAAAACACTCACACTTCGGCCTAGACAACATACGGTGATTAAAGAAATACAAAATTAATCACTTGGACTGAAGGAGAACGGACTGATAAGCATATCTAAGGGAGATATCTGAGAAAGACCATGATGAGTATACTATGGAAAAGAAAAAAAGGTCCCAGAAAATGGAAGGCGAACAGAAATCACACCTGAATAATCCACAATGAAAGATGTCAGTCTTTAGACAGACTGTGCTAGAACGTTTGAAAGTCAGAGAAATTCACAAGCCACAAAACGGCAGCGAAGGTCAAACCTGGACTAACTGGGAAGGGTGAGTTATGAGACTGCTCCAAGCGGGCTCTGAAACCCTGTGTCCATGAAGCTTGCTGGGACAGCAGAGACACAATTATGACATGTCCTCTGACATCACAGTGGACCCGAAAAACAACCTGGCCTCATCTACACAGTGCCAGAGTTGGGCTCAAGTAGCATATTCAAGTCCCATTGCACTCAACTGCAGGTGGCCAATGGAACAAGGAAGGGGCCGGCCGGTGGTGCAGCGGTGAGGACCGCACCATCTGGGTCGGTGGCCGGGGGTGGGCCAAATGGAATCCAGGGCGTAAGCCTCCTCACCACTGCTTCAGTCATTCTGGGGCAGGCGTCCGAGGTAGTGTAGAGGCAGATGGGAAGGGACGTTAGACAGGGCCAGACTTCCACGGCAAATACAGGAGCATTGCCAGCAGATGTGAGCACAGCGATGCACTTCTGCCAAACAAAACCAATTAAAAGTTGCAAAGAATAGAAAAACTAAACCTAAAAAAAACTAAAAAAACAGTTTGCCAGTGCAAAGAATAAGATCTCTATGAAGAACCTTAGCAAAACAGATGAAAGCTATGTTAATTTGAAAACTAGCAAACCTCTGGGGAAAGAAATTCAAGAAGACACAAGGAAAAAGAAGGATATTCCGCGATCTAGTAATGGAAGAATTAACACACTGCAAACGTCCATACCAGAGAAAGGAATCTCTGGATTCCGTGCAATCCCAGTCAAAGTTGCAGCGATATCTGCCACAGAGGTAGAAGAGATAATCCTAAAGTTTCTATCCAGCAACAAGAGACCCTGAATAGGCAAAGGAATCCTCAGGAAAATGAACCAAGCAGGACGTATCACACTTTCTGATTTCAACATATAGGACGACGCGCTAGGTACCGAAATGGCACAGTCTGGGCCCAAAAACAGGCACACAGACCCACGCAACAGAATCGAGAGCCCAGAGCCCAACTCAAACGTACATGGACAGCCCATTTTCGACCAGGGAGCCAAGAGGAGACAGTGGAGAAAGAAGAGTCTCTACAAGAAACTGTGCTGGGAAGCCTGCACAGCCACATGGCACACAACGAGAGTAGACCATGATGTTACACCTGGCACACACACCACCAAGAAATGGATTAAAGCCTTGAATGGCAGACTTGAGACCTTGAACCTTGTAGGAGAAGACCTAGCCAGAGTGCGCTTTGCCATCTGTCTGAGCCGCCTATTTGGAAGAAGCATGTCTGACTGGGCAAGGGCAACAAAGGAAACAAGAAACAAACGGGATCACATCAAATGCAGACGATTCTGCCCAGTCAATGAAACCATAACTCAATGCAAAGACAGCACAACAACTGGGAGAGGATGTTTGCAAAGCACACATCGGACAAAGGGTGAAAAGCCCAAAGACACAGTCAACTCACACGGCTCCAGAAGAAAAAAGACAACAAGCCAATGAAATACTGGGCAAAAGATGGAAACAGAGATTTCTCCCAAGAAGATCTAAAGAAGGCCAACAGGTGCATGAAAACTTGTTCACCATCATTAAGTCTCAGGCCAATGCAAATCCAAACTGCAAGGACATAGCAGATCACTGTGGTCAGAATGGCTATAAGGAACCAGACAGGAAACAACAAGTGTCAGAGAGTAGGTGGAGACAGGGGAAGCCTCCTGCACTGCTGGTGGGTGTGTAAACTGGTGCAGCCACTACCCCAAGCGGTGTGGAACCGCCTCAGAAATTTAAGAATCCATGTCCCCTATGATCCAGCTGTTCCTCTGTGGCGTGTTTATCCGAAGAACTCGGAAACACTGCCGCTTAAAGACGTGTGCACCACTGAGTTCACCACAGCCTTATTCCCGCTATCCAAGACTTGGAAACAGCCCTGGTGCCCAGCAAGGGACGAATGGAGAAGGAACATGGGCTATAGTCACACAATGGCATACCATTGAGCCGGAACAACGGATGCAATCCAGCCATTTGTGACCACCAGAATGGCTGTGGGGGTTTTATGGAAAGTGAAACAAGCCCCAGGGAGAATGTCAAATACCGTAGGAACTCACTTACAAGGAGAAGAAAAGGCAAGCACTAACCAACAGGTGGCACGGGACATTTGACTGGGGGTTCCCAGAGGCAAAGCGGGGCGGTGGGTGGTGGGTGAAAGAGATGATGAGGCACAAGTGTGTGGTGAGGGCCTGTGACGGCTTACGCTGGTGAAGATGATGTAACCTACACAGAAGTCTAAATCGATGAGGATGCACATCTGAAAGCTGTAGGATGTTCGAATGCAGGGTTATGGCATTAAACTCACCTAAAATCAAAAATGCAAAAAGGGGTCCAGAATGACGGCAGAAAGCTTTGGGGGCTGAAAGAGATTAGAGAAGGTGAAGTTCCCAGGATGGAAAATCACCTCAGAATGCTTACTGATGCTACAGAAAGGTAGACCGTTCCAAATAGATGAAGAGGAATACTACCAAGAAAACATGATCCGTGCTAAACCCATGAACCAACGGAAAATGTTACCGTCCATGATGTTACTACTAATCACCTTCACGAATAATCCAAACAGGCCCACATCTACCCAACTTCAGGCAAAAGGTTGGTCCAAAAGTACAATTCAGGGCCGGCCCTGTGGTGGAGCGGGTAAGTGCCCACGTTCTGCTTGGGTGGCCCGGGCCTCACTGTTTCACATCACGGGTGCAGATCACATTAGCAGTGTTAGGCAATATAGATTTCATGGTAGGGTGCGGACATAGATCATAAATAAGTAGCACTTGTGAGGCTACGTTATCAATAAGCACCAGAAAAAGAGCCATGAGAATACTACAATCTAGGAACGCATCTGGTACACTTCCCCAAAGGAAGAAGGAAGGAAAACATGTGACATGCCAAGGTGGGATTGGCAGAGTGCGAGGAGATGACACGATCCTTGCGCATGAGAGGATTGCCTGGGCAACTTCAACTTGGGAGGGAGTCCAGGACTTTCTCCGGGGAAGGTCCACCCACTTGGCCGTCTACACAAGATATAAGAGAGACAACCCAGGATAATCTTACAGGAAAGAAACCAGTGTCTAGAGAGAATGTAGCAGGCCTTTCAAAGTTCGAGGAGAAAGTTAGAAAACGACAAGAAATCCAGAAAAGGGAAAACTATCCTACCTGGAAAGGATGAGGAGTCAGACTGGTCCGAGATGGCTCTGAAACTCTGTGTGCATGGAGGTTGTCAGGACAACTTAGAATGTTGAGGTTCTTTATGACATCACGGTGAACATGGCCCCCAAGATGGCTGCATGGTTACAGTCTGAGGATTGGCCTAGGCTAGGCTATTAAAGGGAGAGATACCCAGAAACAGCTTTGACAAACAGAAAACGGGCACAGAAACTGGAAGAGATAAAACAGACTCTGATTCAAGGGATAAGAATGGAATCCTTGGCGAGAAGTGAGAATAGAGGGACAAGCAGTGAGAGGAGAACATTGTCATCTATTCAAGCCTATGGGGAGGCCATGCTGATTCAAGCTTGAAACTTGATTGGAAACAGGAGGCCGGACTTGGGCCTTATCAGACGTACGTTGTCCTTCTGCCTTAAGCATAATCCAAAGTCAAGAATGATGTCTTGAGGACATTGAAGAGGAGATTCGATGCGTCCTTTCCTAGGCCCCTAGCATTCTTTGAAGATCAGTCTCACTTTCCATAGCTCTGGCGTCACTGGGGCCCACCGGGTACATTCTAATGTGTCCCAAGAGATGTCTTGGAAGCCTTGAAGGAATGGAGCCCTGTCATGCTTGGGGTATGTCTCTTTGTTTGGAAGGGCTGTACAAGTGTGCTGAAAATCCCCCTTTTCCAGAGGGCTTCGTTCCTTTGTGAAGGCTGCCCTCCCAGGCTAGAGTGCTCTCGTTGGCTCCAATGAAATTCTCTTCCCCTACCTCTTGTCGTAGAAGAATTATTGATTATGTGTTTTGACACCATATGTAAGGAAGTTGGCTGAAAATTAGAACATTACAATTCAGTTTCAAGAAAAATAAACAAGCCAGGGCTGAGGATGTAAGGCAAACAAATGGCACACCCTATAGAAATAAAGGAAGCCTGTATCTAGACGGAATCTAGGGGAACGTTCAAGGATCAGGGGTCAAGTTCGAAACTTCCCAAATCCAGAAATGAGACAGAAAAATATCTTTCCTGGAGAGAGGAATTCATCCGATTTGTCTAATTTTCTGGCAAACATTATGTTGGTGAATGGGGGTGCCAGGACCCCCTCCCATTTGGAGTTTCTGATCTCAGGATGTCAAGCCAACACAACTGACCACGTGTTCTCAGTGCTTAGATTGACCTACGCTAGGATAGCAAAGATTACTGCCAGTGCATCGTGCAAATTCAAAGACAACAACCAAGAATCACGAAAACACTCACACTTCGGCCTAGACAACATACGGTGATTAAAGAAATACAAAATTAATCACTTGGACTGAAGGAGAACGGACTGATAAGCATATCTAAGGGAGATATCTGAGAAAGACCATGATGAGTATACTATGGAAAAGAAAAAAAGGTCCCAGAAAATGGAAGGCGAACAGAAATCACACCTGAATAATCCACAATGAAAGATGTCAGTCTTTAGACAGACTGTGCTAGAACGTTTGAAAGTCAGAGAAATTCACAAGCCACAAAACGGCAGCGAAGGTCAAACCTGGACTAACTGGGAAGGGTGAGTTATGAGACTGCTCCAAGCGGGCTCTGAAACCCTGTGTCCATGAAGCTTGCTGGGACAGCAGAGACACAATTATGACATGTCCTCTGACATCACAGTGGACCCGAAAAACAACCTGGCCTCATCTACACAGTGCCAGAGTTGGGCTCAAGTAGCATATTCAAGTCCCATTGCACTCAACTGCAGGTGGCCAATGGAACAAGGAAGGGGCCGGCCGGTGGTGCAGCGGTGAGGACCGCACCATCTGGGTCGGTGGCCGGGGGTGGGCCAAATGGAATCCAGGGCGTAAGCCTCCTCACCACTGCTTCAGTCATTCTGGGGCAGGCGTCCGAGGTAGTGTAGAGGCAGATGGGAAGGGACGTTAGACAGGGCCAGACTTCCACGGCAAATACAGGAGCATTGCCAGCAGATGTGAGCACAGCGATGCACTTCTGCCAAACAAAACCAATTAAAAGTTGCAAAGAATAGAAAAACTAAACCTAAAAAAAACTAAAAAAACAGTTTGCCAGTGCAAAGAATAAGATCTCTATGAAGAACCTTAGCAAAACAGATGAAAGCTATGTTAATTTGAAAACTAGCAAACCTCTGGGGAAAGAAATTCAAGAAGACACAAGGAAAAAGAAGGATATTCCGCGATCTAGTAATGGAAGAATTAACACACTGCAAACGTCCATACCAGAGAAAGGAATCTCTGGATTCCGTGCAATCCCAGTCAAAGTTGCAGCGATATCTGCCACAGAGGTAGAAGAGATAATCCTAAAGTTTCTATCCAGCAACAAGAGACCCTGAATAGGCAAAGGAATCCTCAGGAAAATGAACCAAGCAGGACGTATCACACTTTCTGATTTCAACATATAGGACGACGCGCTAGGTACCGAAATGGCACAGTCTGGGCCCAAAAACAGGCACACAGACCCACGCAACAGAATCGAGAGCCCAGAGCCCAACTCAAACGTACATGGACAGCCCATTTTCGACCAGGGAGCCAAGAGGAGACAGTGGAGAAAGAAGAGTCTCTACAAGAAACTGTGCTGGGAAGCCTGCACAGCCACATGGCACACAACGAGAGTAGACCATGATGTTACACCTGGCACACACACCACCAAGAAATGGATTAAAGCCTTGAATGGCAGACTTGAGACCTTGAACCTTGTAGGAGAAGACCTAGCCAGAGTGCGCTTTGCCATCTGTCTGAGCCGCCTATTTGGAAGAAGCATGTCTGACTGGGCAAGGGCAACAAAGGAAACAAGAAACAAACGGGATCACATCAAATGCAGACGATTCTGCCCAGTCAATGAAACCATAACTCAATGCAAAGACAGCACAACAACTGGGAGAGGATGTTTGCAAAGCACACATCGGACAAAGGGTGAAAAGCCCAAAGACACAGTCAACTCACACGGCTCCAGAAGAAAAAAGACAACAAGCCAATGAAATACTGGGCAAAAGATGGAAACAGAGATTTCTCCCAAGAAGATCTAAAGAAGGCCAACAGGTGCATGAAAACTTGTTCACCATCATTAAGTCTCAGGCCAATGCAAATCCAAACTGCAAGGACATAGCAGATCACTGTGGTCAGAATGGCTATAAGGAACCAGACAGGAAACAACAAGTGTCAGAGAGTAGGTGGAGACAGGGGAAGCCTCCTGCACTGCTGGTGGGTGTGTAAACTGGTGCAGCCACTACCCCAAGCGGTGTGGAACCGCCTCAGAAATTTAAGAATCCATGTCCCCTATGATCCAGCTGTTCCTCTGTGGCGTGTTTATCCGAAGAACTCGGAAACACTGCCGCTTAAAGACGTGTGCACCACTGAGTTCACCACAGCCTTATTCCCGCTATCCAAGACTTGGAAACAGCCCTGGTGCCCAGCAAGGGACGAATGGAGAAGGAACATGGGCTATAGTCACACAATGGCATACCATTGAGCCGGAACAACGGATGCAATCCAGCCATTTGTGACCACCAGAATGGCTGTGGGGGTTTTATGGAAAGTGAAACAAGCCCCAGGGAGAATGTCAAATACCGTAGGAACTCACTTACAAGGAGAAGAAAAGGCAAGCACTAACCAACAGGTGGCACGGGACATTTGACTGGGGGTTCCCAGAGGCAAAGCGGGGCGGTGGGTGGTGGGTGAAAGAGATGATGAGGCACAAGTGTGTGGTGAGGGCCTGTGACGGCTTACGCTGGTGAAGATGATGTAACCTACACAGAAGTCTAAATCGATGAGGATGCACATCTGAAAGCTGTAGGATGTTCGAATGCAGGGTTATGGCATTAAATTCACCTAAAATCAAAAATGCAAAAAGGGGTCCAGAATGACGGCAGAAAGCTTTGGGGGCTGAAAGAGATTAGAGAAGGTGAAGTTCCCAGGATGGAAAATCACCTCAGAATGCTTACTGATGCTACAGAAAGGTAGACCGTTCCAAATAGATGAAGAGGAATACTACCAAGAAAACATGATCCGTGCTAAACCCATGAACCAACGGAAAATGTTACCGTCCATGATGTTACTACTAATCACCTTCACGAATAATCCAAACAGGCCCACATCTACCCAACTTCAGGCAAAAGGTTGGTCCAAAAGTACAATTCAGGGCCGGCCCTGTGGTGGAGCGGGTAAGTGCCCACGTTCTGCTTGGGTGGCCCGGGCCTCACTGTTTCACATCACGGGTGCAGATCACATTAGCAGTGTTAGGCAATATAGATTTCATGGTAGGGTGCGGACATAGATCATAAATAAGTAGCACTTGTGAGGCTACGTTATCAATAAGCACCAGAAAAAGAACCATGAGAATACTACAATCTAGGAACGCATCTGGTACACTTCCCCAAAGGAAGAAGGAAGGAAAACATGTGACATGCCAAGGTGGGATTGGCAGAGTGCGAGGAGATGACACGATCCTTGCGCATGAGAGGATTGCCTGGGCAACTTCAACTTGGGAGGGAGTCCAGGACTTTCTCCGGGGAAGGTCCACCCACTTGGCCGTCTACACAAGACATAAGAGAGACAACCCAGGATAATCTTACAGGAAAGAAACCAGTGTCTAGAGAGAATGTAGCAGGCCTTTCAAAGTTCGAGGAGAAAGTTAGAAAACGACAAGAAATCCAGAAAAGGGAAAACTATCCTACCTGGAAAGGATGAGGAGTCAGACTGGTCCGAGATGGCTCTGAAACTCTGTGTGCATGGAGGTTGTCAGGACAACTTAGAATGTTGAGGTTCTTTATGACATCACGGTGAACATGGCCCCCAAGATGGCTGCATGGTTACAGTCTGAGGATTGGCCTAGGCTAGGCTATTAAAGGGAGAGATACCCAGAAACAGCTTTGACAAACAGAAAACGGGCACAGAAACTGGAAGAGATAAAACAGACTCTGATTCAAGGGATAAGAATGGAATCCTTGGCGAGAAGTGAGAATAGAGGGACAAGCAGTGAGAGGAGAACATTGTCATCTATTCAAGCCTATGGGGAGGCCATGCTGATTCAAGCTTGAAACTTGATTGGAAACAGGAGGCCGGACTTGGGCCTTATCAGACGTACGTTGTCCTTCTGCCTTAAGCATAATCCAAAGTCAAGAATGATGTCTTGAGGACATTGAAGAGGAGATTCGATGCGTCCTTTCCTAGGCCCCTAGCATTCTTTGAAGATCAGTCTCACTTTCCATAGCTCTGGCGTCACTGGGGCCCACCGGGTACATTCTAATGTGTCCCAAGAGATGTCTTGGAAGCCTTGAAGGAATGGAGCCCTGTCATGCTTGGGGTATGTCTCTTTGTTTGGAAGGGCTGTACAAGTGTGCTGAAAATCCCCCTTTTCCAGAGGGCTTCGTTCCTTTGTGAAGGCTGCCCTCCCAGGCTAGAGTGCTCTCGTTGGCTCCAATGAAATTCTCTTCCCCTACCTCTTGTCGTAGAAGAATTATTGATTATGTGTTTTGACACCATATGTAAGGAAGTTGGCTGAAAATTAGAACATTACAATTCAGTTTCAAGAAAAATAAACAAGCCAGGGCTGAGGATGTAAGGCAAACAAATGGCACACCCTATAGAAATAAAGGAAGCCTGTATCTAGACGGAATCTAGGGGAACGTTCAAGGATCAGGGGTCAAGTTCGAAACTTCCCAAATCCAGAAATGAGACAGAAAAATATCTTTCCTGGAGAGAGGAATTCATCCGATTTGTCTAATTTTCTGGCAAACATTATGTTGGTGAATGGGGGTGCCAGGACCCCCTCCCATTTGGAGTTTCTGATCTCAGGATGTCAAGCCAACACAACTGACCACGTGTTCTCAGTGCTTAGATTGACCTACGCTAGGATAGCAAAGATTACTGCCAGTGCATCGTGCAAATTCAAAGACAACAACCAAGAATCACGAAAACACTCACACTTCGGCCTAGACAACATACGGTGATTAAAGAAATACAAAATTAATCACTTGGACTGAAGGAGAACGGACTGATAAGCATATCTAAGGGAGATATCTGAGAAAGACCATGATGAGTATACTATGGAAAAGAAAAAAAGGTCCCAGAAAATGGAAGGCGAACAGAAATCACACCTGAATAATCCACAATGAAAGATGTCAGTCTTTAGACAGACTGTGCTAGAACGTTTGAAAGTCAGAGAAATTCACAAGCCACAAAACGGCAGTGAAGGTCAAACCTGGACTAACTGGGAAGGGTGAGTTATGAGACTGCTCCAAGCGGGCTCTGAAACCCTGTGTCCATGAAGCTTGCTGGGACAGCAGAGACACAATTATGACATGTCCTCTGACATCACAGTGGACCCGAAAAACAACCTGGCCTCATCTACACAGTGCCAGAGTTGGGCTCAAGTAGCATATTCAAGTCCCATTGCACTCAACTGCAGGTGGCCAATGGAACAAGGAAGGGGCCGGCCGGTGGTGCAGCGGTGAGGACCGCACCATCTGGGTCGGTGGCCGGGGGTGGGCCAAATGGAATCCAGGGCGTAAGCCTCCTCACCACTGCTTCAGTCATTCTGGGGCAGGCGTCCGAGGTAGTGTAGAGGCAGATGGGAAGGGACGTTAGACAGGGCCAGACTTCCACGGCAAATACAGGAGCATTGCCAGCAGATGTGAGCACAGCGATGCACTTCTGCCAAACAAAACCAATTAAAAGTTGCAAAGAATAGAAAAACTAAACCTAAAAAAAACTAAAAAAACAGTTTGCCAGTGCAAAGAATAAGATCTCTATGAAGAACCTTAGCAAAACAGATGAAAGCTATGTTAATTTGAAAACTAGCAAACCTCTGGGGAAAGAAATTCAAGAAGACACAAGGAAAAAGAAGGATATTCCGCGATCTAGTAATGGAAGAATTAACACACTGCAAACGTCCATACCAGAGAAAGGAATCTCTGGATTCCGTGCAATCCCAGTCAAAGTTGCAGCGATATCTGCCACAGAGGTAGAAGAGATAATCCTAAAGTTTCTATCCAGCAACAAGAGACCCTGAATAGGCAAAGGAATCCTCAGGAAAATGAACCAAGCAGGACGTATCACACTTTCTGATTTCAACATATAGGACGACGCGCTAGGTACCGAAATGGCACAGTCTGGGCCCAAAAACAGGCACACAGACCCACGCAACAGAATCGAGAGCCCAGAGCCCAACTCAAACGTACATGGACAGCCCATTTTCGACCAGGGAGCCAAGAGGAGACAGTGGAGAAAGAAGAGTCTCTACAAGAAACTGTGCTGGGAAGCCTGCACAGCCACATGGCACACAACGAGAGTAGACCATGATGTTACACCTGGCACACACACCACCAAGAAATGGATTAAAGCCTTGAATGGCAGACTTGAGACCTTGAACCTTGTAGGAGAAGACCTAGCCAGAGTGCGCTTTGCCATCTGTCTGAGCCGCCTATTTGGAAGAAGCATGTCTGACTGGGCAAGGGCAACAAAGGAAACAAGAAACAAACGGGATCACATCAAATGCAGACGATTCTGCCCAGTCAATGAAACCATAACTCAATGCAAAGACAGCACAACAACTGGGAGAGGATGTTTGCAAAGCACACATCGGACAAAGGGTGAAAAGCCCAAAGACACAGTCAACTCACACGGCTCCAGAAGAAAAAAGACAACAAGCCAATGAAATACTGGGCAAAAGATGGAAACAGAGATTTCTCCCAAGAAGATCTAAAGAAGGCCAACAGGTGCATGAAAACTTGTTCACCATCATTAAGTCTCAGGCCAATGCAAATCCAAACTGCAAGGACATAGCAGATCACTGTGGTCAGAATGGCTATAAGGAACCAGACAGGAAACAACAAGTGTCAGAGAGTAGGTGGAGACAGGGGAAGCCTCCTGCACTGCTGGTGGGTGTGTAAACTGGTGCAGCCACTACCCCAAGCGGTGTGGAACCGCCTCAGAAATTTAAGAATCCATGTCCCCTATGATCCAGCTGTTCCTCTGTGGCGTGTTTATCCGAAGAACTCGGAAACACTGCCGCTTAAAGACGTGTGCACCACTGAGTTCACCACAGCCTTATTCCCGCTATCCAAGACTTGGAAACAGCCCTGGTGCCCAGCAAGGGACGAATGGAGAAGGAACATGGGCTATAGTCACACAATGGCATACCATTGAGCCGGAACAACGGATGCAATCCAGCCATTTGTGACCACCAGAATGGCTGTGGGGGTTTTATGGAAAGTGAAACAAGCCCCAGGGAGAATGTCAAATACCGTAGGAACTCACTTACAAGGAGAAGAAAAGGCAAGCACTAACCAACAGGTGGCACGGGACATTTGACTGGGGGTTCCCAGAGGCAAAGCGGGGCGGTGGGTGGTGGGTGAAAGAGATGATGAGGCACAAGTGTGTGGTGAGGGCCTGTGACGGCTTACGCTGGTGAAGATGATGTAACCTACACAGAAGTCTAAATCGATGAGGATGCACATCTGAAAGCTGTAGGATGTTCGAATGCAGGGTTATGGCATTAAATTCACCTAAAATCAAAAATGCAAAAAGGGGTCCAGAATGACGGCAGAAAGCTTTGGGGGCTGAAAGAGATTAGAGAAGGTGAAGTTCCCAGGATGGAAAATCACCTCAGAATGCTTACTGATGCTACAGAAAGGTAGACCGTTCCAAATAGATGAAGAGGAATACTACCAAGAAAACATGATCCGTGCTAAACCCATGAACCAACGGAAAATGTTACCGTCCATGATGTTACTACTAATCACCTTCACGAATAATCCAAACAGGCCCACATCTACCCAACTTCAGGCAAAAGGTTGGTCCAAAAGTACAATTCAGGGCCGGCCCTGTGGTGGAGCGGGTAAGTGCCCACGTTCTGCTTGGGTGGCCCGGGCCTCACTGTTTCACATCACGGGTGCAGATCACATTAGCAGTGTTAGGCAATATAGATTTCATGGTAGGGTGCGGACATAGATCATAAATAAGTAGCACTTGTGAGGCTACGTTATCAATAAGCACCAGAAAAAGAACCATGAGAATACTACAATCTAGGAACGCATCTGGTACACTTCCCCAAAGGAAGAAGGAAGGAAAACATGTGACATGCCAAGGTGGGATTGGCAGAGTGCGAGGAGATGACACGATCCTTGCGCATGAGAGGATTGCCTGGGCAACTTCAACTTGGGAGGGAGTCCAGGACTTTCTCCGGGGAAGGTCCACCCACTTGGCCGTCTACACAAGACATAAGAGAGACAACCCAGGATAATCTTACAGGAAAGAAACCAGTGTCTAGAGAGAATGTAGCAGGCCTTTCAAAGTTCGAGGAGAAAGTTAGAAAACGACAAGAAATCCAGAAAAGGGAAAACTATCCTACCTGGAAAGGATGAGGAGTCAGACTGGTCCGAGATGGCTCTGAAACTCTGTGTGCATGGAGGTTGTCAGGACAACTTAGAATGTTGAGGTTCTTTATGACATCACGGTGAACATGGCCCCCAAGATGGCTGCATGGTTACAGTCTGAGGATTGGCCTAGGCTAGGCTATTAAAGGGAGAGATACCCAGAAACAGCTTTGACAAACAGAAAACGGGCACAGAAACTGGAAGAGATAAAACAGACTCTGATTCAAGGGATAAGAATGGAATCCTTGGCGAGAAGTGAGAATAGAGGGACAAGCAGTGAGAGGAGAACATTGTCATCTATTCAAGCCTATGGGGAGGCCATGCTGATTCAAGCTTGAAACTTGATTGGAAACAGGAGGCCGGACTTGGGCCTTATCAGACGTACGTTGTCCTTCTGCCTTAAGCATAATCCAAAGTCAAGAATGATGTCTTGAGGACATTGAAGAGGAGATTCGATGCGTCCTTTCCTAGGCCCCTAGCATTCTTTGAAGATCAGTCTCACTTTCCATAGCTCTGGCGTCACTGGGGCCCACCGGGTACATTCTAATGTGTCCCAAGAGATGTCTTGGAAGCCTTGAAGGAATGGAGCCCTGTCATGCTTGGGGTATGTCTCTTTGTTTGGAAGGGCTGTACAAGTGTGCTGAAAATCCCCCTTTTCCAGAGGGCTTCGTTCCTTTGTGAAGGCTGCCCTCCCAGGCTAGAGTGCTCTCGTTGGCTCCAATGAAATTCTCTTCCCCTACCTCTTGTCGTAGAAGAATTATTGATTATGTGTTTTGACACCATATGTAAGGAAGTTGGCTGAAAATTAGAACATTACAATTCAGTTTCAAGAAAAATAAACAAGCCCTATAGAAATAAAGGAAGCCTGTATCTAGACGGAATCTAGGGGAACGTTCAAGGATCAGGGGTCAAGTTCGAAACTTCCCAAATCCAGAAATGAGACAGAAAAATATCTTTCCTGGAGAGAGGAATTCATCCGATTTGTCTAATTTTCTGGCAAACATTATGTTGGTGAATGGGGGTGCCAGGACCCCCTCCCATTTGGAGTTTCTGATCTCAGGATGTCAAGCCAACACAACTGACCACGTGTTCTCAGTGCTTAGATTGACCTACGCTAGGATAGCAAAGATTACTGCCAGTGCATCGTGCAAATTCAAAGACAACAACCAAGAATCACGAAAACACTCACACTTCGGCCTAGACAACATACGGTGATTAAAGAAATACAAAATTAATCACTTGGACTGAAGGAGAACGGACTGATAAGCATATCTAAGGGAGATATCTGAGAAAGACCATGATGAGTATACTATGGAAAAGAAAAAAAGGTCCCAGAAAATGGAAGGCGAACAGAAATCACACCTGAATAATCCACAATGAAAGATGTCAGTCTTTAGACAGACTGTGCTAGAACGTTTGAAAGTCAGAGAAATTCACAAGCCACAAAACGGCAGCGAAGGTCAAACCTGGACTAACTGGGAAGGGTGAGTTATGAGACTGCTCCAAGCGGGCTCTGAAACCCTGTGTCCATGAAGCTTGCTGGGACAGCAGAGACACAATTATGACATGTCCTCTGACATCACAGTGGACCCGAAAAACAACCTGGCCTCATCTACACAGTGCCAGAGTTGGGCTCAAGTAGCATATTCAAGTCCCATTGCACTCAACTGCAGGTGGCCAATGGAACAAGGAAGGGGCCGGCCGGTGGTGCAGCGGTGAGGACCGCACCATCTGGGTCGGTGGCCGGGGGTGGGCCAAATGGAATCCAGGGCGTAAGCCTCCTCACCACTGCTTCAGTCATTCTGGGGCAGGCGTCCGAGGTAGTGTAGAGGCAGATGGGAAGGGACGTTAGACAGGGCCAGACTTCCACGGCAAATACAGGAGCATTGCCAGCAGATGTGAGCACAGCGATGCACTTCTGCCAAACAAAACCAATTAAAAGTTGCAAAGAATAGAAAAACTAAACCTAAAAAAAACTAAAAAAACAGTTTGCCAGTGCAAAGAATAAGATCTCTATGAAGAACCTTAGCAAAACAGATGAAAGCTATGTTAATTTGAAAACTAGCAAACCTCTGGGGAAAGAAATTCAAGAAGACACAAGGAAAAAGAAGGATATTCCGCGATCTAGTAATGGAAGAATTAACACACTGCAAACGTCCATACCAGAGAAAGGAATCTCTGGATTCCGTGCAATCCCAGTCAAAGTTGCAGCGATATCTGCCACAGAGGTAGAAGAGATAATCCTAAAGTTTCTATCCAGCAACAAGAGACCCTGAATAGGCAAAGGAATCCTCAGGAAAATGAACCAAGCAGGACGTATCACACTTTCTGATTTCAACATATAGGACGACGCGCTAGGTACCGAAATGGCACAGTCTGGGCCCAAAAACAGGCACACAGACCCACGCAACAGAATCGAGAGCCCAGAGCCCAACTCAAACGTACATGGACAGCCCATTTTCGACCAGGGAGCCAAGAGGAGACAGTGGAGAAAGAAGAGTCTCTACAAGAAACTGTGCTGGGAAGCCTGCACAGCCACATGGCACACAACGAGAGTAGACCATGATGTTACACCTGGCACACACACCACCAAGAAATGGATTAAAGCCTTGAATGGCAGACTTGAGACCTTGAACCTTGTAGGAGAAGACCTAGCCAGAGTGCGCTTTGCCATCTGTCTGAGCCGCCTATTTGGAAGAAGCATGTCTGACTGGGCAAGGGCAACAAAGGAAACAAGAAACAAACGGGATCACATCAAATGCAGACGATTCTGCCCAGTCAATGAAACCATAACTCAATGCAAAGACAGCACAACAACTGGGAGAGGATGTTTGCAAAGCACACATCGGACAAAGGGTGAAAAGCCCAAAGACACAGTCAACTCACACGGCTCCAGAAGAAAAAAGACAACAAGCCAATGAAATACTGGGCAAAAGATGGAAACAGAGATTTCTCCCAAGAAGATCTAAAGAAGGCCAACAGGTGCATGAAAACTTGTTCACCATCATTAAGTCTCAGGCCAATGCAAATCCAAACTGCAAGGACATAGCAGATCACTGTGGTCAGAATGGCTATAAGGAACCAGACAGGAAACAACAAGTGTCAGAGAGTAGGTGGAGACAGGGGAAGCCTCCTGCACTGCTGGTGGGTGTGTAAACTGGTGCAGCCACTACCCCAAGCGGTGTGGAACCGCCTCAGAAATTTAAGAATCCATGTCCCCTATGATCCAGCTGTTCCTCTGTGGCGTGTTTATCCGAAGAACTCGGAAACACTGCCGCTTAAAGACGTGTGCACCACTGAGTTCACCACAGCCTTATTCCCGCTATCCAAGACTTGGAAACAGCCCTGGTGCCCAGCAAGGGACGAATGGAGAAGGAACATGGGCTATAGTCACACAATGGCATACCATTGAGCCGGAACAACGGATGCAATCCAGCCATTTGTGACCACCAGAATGGCTGTGGGGGTTTTATGGAAAGTGAAACAAGCCCCAGGGAGAATGTCAAATACCGTAGGAACTCACTTACAAGGAGAAGAAAAGGCAAGCACTAACCAACAGGTGGCACGGGACATTTGACTGGGGGTTCCCAGAGGCAAAGCGGGGCGGTGGGTGGTGGGTGAAAGAGATGATGAGGCACAAGTGTGTGGTGAGGGCCTGTGACGGCTTACGCTGGTGAAGATGATGTAACCTACACAGAAGTCTAAATCAATGAGGATGCACATCTGAAAGCTGTAGGATGTTCGAATGCAGGGTTATGGCATTAAATTCACCTAAAATCAAAAATGCAAAAAGGGGTCCAGAATGACGGCAGAAAGCTTTGGGGGCTGAAAGAGATTAGAGAAGGTGAAGTTCCCAGGATGGAAAATCACCTCAGAATGCTTACTGATGCTACAGAAAGGTAGACCGTTCCAAATAGATGAAGAGGAATACTACCAAGAAAACATGATCCGTGCTAAACCCATGAACCAACGGAAAATGTTACCGTCCATGATGTTACTACTAATCACCTTCACGAATAATCCAAACAGGCCCACATCTACCCAACTTCAGGCAAAAGGTTGGTCCAAAAGTACAATTCAGGGCCGGCCCTGTGGTGGAGCGGGTAAGTGCCCACGTTCTGCTTGGGTGGCCCGGGCCTCACTGTTTCACATCACGGGTGCAGATCACATTAGCAGTGTTAGGCAATATAGATTTCATGGTAGGGTGCGGACATAGATCATAAATAAGTAGCACTTGTGAGGCTACGTTATCAATAAGCACCAGAAAAAGAACCATGAGAATACTACAATCTAGGAACGCATCTGGTACACTTCCCCAAAGGAAGAAGGAAGGAAAACATGTGACATGCCAAGGTGGGATTGGCAGAGTGCGAGGAGATGACACGATCCTTGCGCATGAGAGGATTGCCTGGGCAACTTCAACTTGGGAGGGAGTCCAGGACTTTCTCCGGGGAAGGTCCACCCACTTGGCCGTCTACACAAGACATAAGAGAGACAACCCAGGATAATCTTACAGGAAAGAAACCAGTGTCTAGAGAGAATGTAGCAGGCCTTTCAAAGTTCGAGGAGAAAGTTAGAAAACGACAAGAAATCCAGAAAAGGGAAAACTATCCTACCTGGAAAGGATGAGGAGTCAGACTGGTCCGAGATGGCTCTGAAACTCTGTGTGCATGGAGGTTGTCAGGACAACTTAGAATGTTGAGGTTCTTTATGACATCACGGTGAACATGGCCCCCAAGATGGCTGCATGGTTACAGTCTGAGGATTGGCCTAGGCTAGGCTATTAAAGGGAGAGATACCCAGAAACAGCTTTGACAAACAGAAAACGGGCACAGAAACTGGAAGAGATAAAACAGACTCTGATTCAAGGGATAAGAATGGAATCCTTGGCGAGAAGTGAGAATAGAGGGACAAGCAGTGAGAGGAGAACATTGTCATCTATTCAAGCCTATGGGGAGGCCATGCTGATTCAAGCTTGAAACTTGATTGGAAACAGGAGGCCGGACTTGGGCCTTATCAGACGTACGTTGTCCTTCTGCCTTAAGCATAATCCAAAGTCAAGAATGATGTCTTGAGGACATTGAAGAGGAGATTCGATGCGTCCTTTCCTAGGCCCCTAGCATTCTTTGAAGATCAGTCTCACTTTCCATAGCTCTGGCGTCACTGGGGCCCACCGGGTACATTCTAATGTGTCCCAAGAGATGTCTTGGAAGCCTTGAAGGAATGGAGCCCTGTCATGCTTGGGGTATGTCTCTTTGTTTGGAAGGGCTGTACAAGTGTGCTGAAAATCCCCCTTTTCCAGAGGGCTTCGTTCCTTTGTGAAGGCTGCCCTCCCAGGCTAGAGTGCTCTCGTTGGCTCCAATGAAATTCTCTTCCCCTACCTCTTGTCGTAGAAGAATTATTGATTATGTGTTTTGACACCATATGTAAGGAAGTTGGCTGAAAATTAGAACATTACAATTCAGTTTCAAGAAAAATAAACAAGCCAGGGCTGAGGATGTAAGGCAAACAAATGGCACACCCTATAGAAATAAAGGAAGCCTGTATCTAGACGGAATCTAGGGGAACGTTCAAGGATCAGGGGTCAAGTTCGAAACTTCCCAAATCCAGAAATGAGACAGAAAAATATCTTTCCTGGAGAGAGGAATTCATCCGATTTGTCTAATTTTCTGGCAAACATTATGTTGGTGAATGGGGGTGCCAGGACCCCCTCCCATTTGGAGTTTCTGATCTCAGGATGTCAAGCCAACACAACTGACCACGTGTTCTCAGTGCTTAGATTGACCTACGCTAGGATAGCAAAGATTACTGCCAGTGCATCGTGCAAATTCAAAGACAACAACCAAGAATCACGAAAACACTCACACTTCGGCCTAGACAACATACGGTGATTAAAGAAATACAAAATTAATCACTTGGACTGAAGGAGAACGGACTGATAAGCATATCTAAGGGAGATATCTGAGAAAGACCATGATGAGTATACTATGGAAAAGAAAAAAAGGTCCCAGAAAATGGAAGGCGAACAGAAATCACACCTGAATAATCCACAATGAAAGATGTCAGTCTTTAGACAGACTGTGCTAGAACGTTTGAAAGTCAGAGAAATTCACAAGCCACAAAACGGCAGCGAAGGTCAAACCTGGACTAACTGGGAAGGGTGAGTTATGAGACTGCTCCAAGCGGGCTCTGAAACCCTGTGTCCATGAAGCTTGCTGGGACAGCAGAGACACAATTATGACATGTCCTCTGACATCACAGTGGACCCGAAAAACAACCTGGCCTCATCTACACAGTGCCAGAGTTGGGCTCAAGTAGCATATTCAAGTCCCATTGCACTCAACTGCAGGTGGCCAATGGAACAAGGAAGGGGCCGGCCGGTGGTGCAGCGGTGAGGACCGCACCATCTGGGTCGGTGGCCGGGGGTGGGCCAAATGGAATCCAGGGCGTAAGCCTCCTCACCACTGCTTCAGTCATTCTGGGGCAGGCGTCCGAGGTAGTGTAGAGGCAGATGGGAAGGGACGTTAGACAGGGCCAGACTTCCACGGCAAATACAGGAGCATTGCCAGCAGATGTGAGCACAGCGATGCACTTCTGCCAAACAAAACCAATTAAAAGTTGCAAAGAATAGAAAAACTAAACCTAAAAAAAACTAAAAAAACAGTTTGCCAGTGCAAAGAATAAGATCTCTATGAAGAACCTTAGCAAAACAGATGAAAGCTATGTTAATTTGAAAACTAGCAAACCTCTGGGGAAAGAAATTCAAGAAGACACAAGGAAAAAGAAGGATATTCCGCGATCTAGTAATGGAAGAATTAACACACTGCAAACGTCCATACCAGAGAAAGGAATCTCTGGATTCCGTGCAATCCCAGTCAAAGTTGCAGCGATATCTGCCACAGAGGTAGAAGAGATAATCCTAAAGTTTCTATCCAGCAACAAGAGACCCTGAATAGGCAAAGGAATCCTCAGGAAAATGAACCAAGCAGGACGTATCACACTTTCTGATTTCAACATATAGGACGACGCGCTAGGTACCGAAATGGCACAGTCTGGGCCCAAAAACAGGCACACAGACCCACGCAACAGAATCGAGAGCCCAGAGCCCAACTCAAACGTACATGGACAGCCCATTTTCGACCAGGGAGCCAAGAGGAGACAGTGGAGAAAGAAGAGTCTCTACAAGAAACTGTGCTGGGAAGCCTGCACAGCCACATGGCACACAACGAGAGTAGACCATGATGTTACACCTGGCACACACACCACCAAGAAATGGATTAAAGCCTTGAATGGCAGACTTGAGACCTTGAACCTTGTAGGAGAAGACCTAGCCAGAGTGCGCTTTGCCATCTGTCTGAGCCGCCTATTTGGAAGAAGCATGTCTGACTGGGCAAGGGCAACAAAGGAAACAAGAAACAAACGGGATCACATCAAATGCAGACGATTCTGCCCAGTCAATGAAACCATAACTCAATGCAAAGACAGCACAACAACTGGGAGAGGATGTTTGCAAAGCACACATCGGACAAAGGGTGAAAAGCCCAAAGACACAGTCAACTCACACGGCTCCAGAAGAAAAAAGACAACAAGCCAATGAAATACTGGGCAAAAGATGGAAACAGAGATTTCTCCCAAGAAGATCTAAAGAAGGCCAACAGGTGCATGAAAACTTGTTCACCATCATTAAGTCTCAGGCCAATGCAAATCCAAACTGCAAGGACATAGCAGATCACTGTGGTCAGAATGGCTATAAGGAACCAGACAGGAAACAACAAGTGTCAGAGAGTAGGTGGAGACAGGGGAAGCCTCCTGCACTGCTGGTGGGTGTGTAAACTGGTGCAGCCACTACCCCAAGCGGTGTGGAACCGCCTCAGAAATTTAAGAATCCATGTCCCCTATGATCCAGCTGTTCCTCTGTGGCGTGTTTATCCGAAGAACTCGGAAACACTGCCGCTTAAAGACGTGTGCACCACTGAGTTCACCACAGCCTTATTCCCGCTATCCAAGACTTGGAAACAGCCCTGGTGCCCAGCAAGGGACGAATGGAGAAGGAACATGGGCTATAGTCACACAATGGCATACCATTGAGCCGGAACAACGGATGCAATCCAGCCATTTGTGACCACCAGAATGGCTGTGGGGGTTTTATGGAAAGTGAAACAAGCCCCAGGGAGAATGTCAAATACCGTAGGAACTCACTTACAAGGAGAAGAAAAGGCAAGCACTAACCAACAGGTGGCACGGGACATTTGACTGGGGGTTCCCAGAGGCAAAGCGGGGCGGTGGGTGGTGGGTGAAAGAGATGATGAGGCACAAGTGTGTGGTGAGGGCCTGTGACGGCTTACGCTGGTGAAGATGATGTAACCTACACAGAAGTCTAAATCGATGAGGATGCACATCTGAAAGCTGTAGGATGTTCGAATGCAGGGTTATGGCATTAAACTCACCTAAAATCAAAAATGCAAAAAGGGGTCCAGAATGACGGCAGAAAGCTTTGGGGGCTGAAAGAGATTAGAGAAGGTGAAGTTCCCAGGATGGAAAATCACCTCAGAATGCTTACTGATGCTACAGAAAGGTAGACCGTTCCAAATAGATGAAGAGGAATACTACCAAGAAAACATGATCCGTGCTAAACCCATGAACCAACGGAAAATGTTACCGTCCATGATGTTACTACTAATCACCTTCACGAATAATCCAAACAGGCCCACATCTACCCAACTTCAGGCAAAAGGTTGGTCCAAAAGTACAATTCAGGGCCGGCCCTGTGGTGGAGCGGGTAAGTGCCCACGTTCTGCTTGGGTGGCCCGGGCCTCACTGTTTCACATCACGGGTGCAGATCACATTAGCAGTGTTAGGCAATATAGATTTCATGGTAGGGTGCGGACATAGATCATAAATAAGTAGCACTTGTGAGGCTACGTTATCAATAAGCACCAGAAAAAGAACCATGAGAATACTACAATCTAGGAACGCATCTGGTACACTTCCCCAAAGGAAGAAGGAAGGAAAACATGTGACATGCCAAGGTGGGATTGGCAGAGTGCGAGGAGATGACACGATCCTTGCGCATGAGAGGATTGCCTGGGCAACTTCAACTTGGGAGGGAGTCCAGGACTTTCTCCGGGGAAGGTCCACCCACTTGGCCGTCTACACAAGACATAAGAGAGACAACCCAGGATAATCTTACAGGAAAGAAACCAGTGTCTAGAGAGAATGTAGCAGGCCTTTCAAAGTTCGAGGAGAAAGTTAGAAAACGACAAGAAATCCAGAAAAGGGAAAACTATCCTACCTGGAAAGGATGAGGAGTCAGACTGGTCCGAGATGGCTCTGAAACTCTGTGTGCATGGAGGTTGTCAGGACAACTTAGAATGTTGAGGTTCTTTATGACATCACGGTGAACATGGCCCCCAAGATGGCTGCATGGTTACAGTCTGAGGATTGGCCTAGGCTAGGCTATTAAAGGGAGAGATACCCAGAAACAGCTTTGACAAACAGAAAACGGGCACAGAAACTGGAAGAGATAAAACAGACTCTGATTCAAGGGATAAGAATGGAATCCTTGGCGAGAAGTGAGAATAGAGGGACAAGCAGTGAGAGGAGAACATTGTCATCTATTCAAGCCTATGGGGAGGCCATGCTGATTCAAGCTTGAAACTTGATTGGAAACAGGAGGCCGGACTTGGGCCTTATCAGACGTACGTTGTCCTTCTGCCTTAAGCATAATCCAAAGTCAAGAATGATGTCTTGAGGACATTGAAGAGGAGATTCGATGCGTCCTTTCCTAGGCCCCTAGCATTCTTTGAAGATCAGTCTCACTTTCCATAGCTCTGGCGTCACTGGGGCCCACCGGGTACATTCTAATGTGTCCCAAGAGATGTCTTGGAAGCCTTGAAGGAATGGAGCCCTGTCATGCTTGGGGTATGTCTCTTTGTTTGGAAGGGCTGTACAAGTGTGCTGAAAATCCCCCTTTTCCAGAGGGCTTCGTTCCTTTGTGAAGGCTGCCCTCCCAGGCTAGAGTGCTCTCGTTGGCTCCAATGAAATTCTCTTCCCCTACCTCTTGTCGTAGAAGAATTATTGATTATGTGTTTTGACACCATATGTAAGGAAGTTGGCTGAAAATTAGAACATTACAATTCAGTTTCAAGAAAAATAAACAAGCCAGGGCTGAGGATGTAAGGCAAACAAATGGCACACCCTATAGAAATAAAGGAAGCCTGTATCTAGACGGAATCTAGGGGAACGTTCAAGGATCAGGGGTCAAGTTCGAAACTTCCCAAATCCAGAAATGAGACAGAAAAATATCTTTCCTGGAGAGAGGAATTCATCCGATTTGTCTAATTTTCTGGCAAACATTATGTTGGTGAATGGGGGTGCCAGGACCCCCTCCCATTTGGAGTTTCTGATCTCAGGATGTCAAGCCAACACAACTGACCACGTGTTCTCAGTGCTTAGATTGACCTACGCTAGGATAGCAAAGATTACTGCCAGTGCATCGTGCAAATTCAAAGACAACAACCAAGAATCACGAAAACACTCACACTTCGGCCTAGACAACATACGGTGATTAAAGAAATACAAAATTAATCACTTGGACTGAAGGAGAACGGACTGATAAGCATATCTAAGGGAGATATCTGAGAAAGACCATGATGAGTATACTATGGAAAAGAAAAAAAGGTCCCAGAAAATGGAAGGCGAACAGAAATCACACCTGAATAATCCACAATGAAAGATGTCAGTCTTTAGACAGACTGTGCTAGAACGTTTGAAAGTCAGAGAAATTCACAAGCCACAAAACGGCAGCGAAGGTCAAACCTGGACTAACTGGGAAGGGTGAGTTATGAGACTGCTCCAAGCGGGCTCTGAAACCCTGTGTCCATGAAGCTTGCTGGGACAGCAGAGACACAATTATGACATGTCCTCTGACATCACAGTGGACCCGAAAAACAACCTGGCCTCATCTACACAGTGCCAGAGTTGGGCTCAAGTAGCATATTCAAGTCCCATTGCACTCAACTGCAGGTGGCCAATGGAACAAGGAAGGGGCCGGCCGGTGGTGCAGCGGTGAGGACCGCACCATCTGGGTCGGTGGCCGGGGGTGGGCCAAATGGAATCCAGGGCGTAAGCCTCCTCACCACTGCTTCAGTCATTCTGGGGCAGGCGTCCGAGGTAGTGTAGAGGCAGATGGGAAGGGACGTTAGACAGGGCCAGACTTCCACGGCAAATACAGGAGCATTGCCAGCAGATGTGAGCACAGCGATGCACTTCTGCCAAACAAAACCAATTAAAAGTTGCAAAGAATAGAAAAACTAAACCTAAAAAAAACTAAAAAAACAGTTTGCCAGTGCAAAGAATAAGATCTCTATGAAGAACCTTAGCAAAACAGATGAAAGCTATGTTAATTTGAAAACTAGCAAACCTCTGGGGAAAGAAATTCAAGAAGACACAAGGAAAAAGAAGGATATTCCGCGATCTAGTAATGGAAGAATTAACACACTGCAAACGTCCATACCAGAGAAAGGAATCTCTGGATTCCGTGCAATCCCAGTCAAAGTTGCAGCGATATCTGCCACAGAGGTAGAAGAGATAATCCTAAAGTTTCTATCCAGCAACAAGAGACCCTGAATAGGCAAAGGAATCCTCAGGAAAATGAACCAAGCAGGACGTATCACACTTTCTGATTTCAACATATAGGACGACGCGCTAGGTACCGAAATGGCACAGTCTGGGCCCAAAAACAGGCACACAGACCCACGCAACAGAATCGAGAGCCCAGAGCCCAACTCAAACGTACATGGACAGCCCATTTTCGACCAGGGAGCCAAGAGGAGACAGTGGAGAAAGAAGAGTCTCTACAAGAAACTGTGCTGGGAAGCCTGCACAGCCACATGGCACACAACGAGAGTAGACCATGATGTTACACCTGGCACACACACCACCAAGAAATGGATTAAAGCCTTGAATGGCAGACTTGAGACCTTGAACCTTGTAGGAGAAGACCTAGCCAGAGTGCGCTTTGCCATCTGTCTGAGCCGCCTATTTGGAAGAAGCATGTCTGACTGGGCAAGGGCAACAAAGGAAACAAGAAACAAACGGGATCACATCAAATGCAGACGATTCTGCCCAGTCAATGAAACCATAACTCAATGCAAAGACAGCACAACAACTGGGAGAGGATGTTTGCAAAGCACACATCGGACAAAGGGTGAAAAGCCCAAAGACACAGTCAACTCACACGGCTCCAGAAGAAAAAAGACAACAAGCCAATGAAATACTGGGCAAAAGATGGAAACAGAGATTTCTCCCAAGAAGATCTAAAGAAGGCCAACAGGTGCATGAAAACTTGTTCACCATCATTAAGTCTCAGGCCAATGCAAATCCAAACTGCAAGGACATAGCAGATCACTGTGGTCAGAATGGCTATAAGGAACCAGACAGGAAACAACAAGTGTCAGAGAGTAGGTGGAGACAGGGGAAGCCTCCTGCACTGCTGGTGGGTGTGTAAACTGGTGCAGCCACTACCCCAAGCGGTGTGGAACCGCCTCAGAAATTTAAGAATCCATGTCCCCTATGATCCAGCTGTTCCTCTGTGGCGTGTTTATCCGAAGAACTCGGAAACACTGCCGCTTAAAGACGTGTGCACCACTGAGTTCACCACAGCCTTATTCCCGCTATCCAAGACTTGGAAACAGCCCTGGTGCCCAGCAAGGGACGAATGGAGAAGGAACATGGGCTATAGTCACACAATGGCATACCATTGAGCCGGAACAACGGATGCAATCCAGCCATTTGTGACCACCAGAATGGCTGTGGGGGTTTTATGGAAAGTGAAACAAGCCCCAGGGAGAATGTCAAATACCGTAGGAACTCACTTACAAGGAGAAGAAAAGGCAAGCACTAACCAACAGGTGGCACGGGACATTTGACTGGGGGTTCCCAGAGGCAAAGCGGGGCGGTGGGTGGTGGGTGAAAGAGATGATGAGGCACAAGTGTGTGGTGAGGGCCTGTGACGGCTTACGCTGGTGAAGATGATGTAACCTACACAGAAGTCTAAATCGATGAGGATGCACATCTGAAAGCTGTAGGATGTTCGAATGCAGGGTTATGGCATTAAACTCACCTAAAATCAAAAATGCAAAAAGGGGTCCAGAATGACGGCAGAAAGCTTTGGGGGCTGAAAGAGATTAGAGAAGGTGAAGTTCCCAGGATGGAAAATCACCTCAGAATGCTTACTGATGCTACAGAAAGGTAGACCGTTCCAAATAGATGAAGAGGAATACTACCAAGAAAACATGATCCGTGCTAAACCCATGAACCAACGGAAAATGTTACCGTCCATGATGTTACTACTAATCACCTTCACGAATAATCCAAACAGGCCCACATCTACCCAACTTCAGGCAAAAGGTTGGTCCAAAAGTACAATTCAGGGCCGGCCCTGTGGTGGAGCGGGTAAGTGCCCACGTTCTGCTTGGGTGGCCCGGGCCTCACTGTTTCACATCACGGGTGCAGATCACATTAGCAGTGTTAGGCAATATAGATTTCATGGTAGGGTGCGGACATAGATCATAAATAAGTAGCACTTGTGAGGCTACGTTATCAATAAGCACCAGAAAAAGAACCATGAGAATACTACAATCTAGGAACGCATCTGGTACACTTCCCCAAAGGAAGAAGGAAGGAAAACATGTGACATGCCAAGGTGGGATTGGCAGAGTGCGAGGAGATGACACGATCCTTGCGCATGAGAGGATTGCCTGGGCAACTTCAACTTGGGAGGGAGTCCAGGACTTTCTCCGGGGAAGGTCCACCCACTTGGCCGTCTACACAAGACATAAGAGAGACAACCCAGGATAATCTTACAGGAAAGAAACCAGTGTCTAGAGAGAATGTAGCAGGCCTTTCAAAGTTCGAGGAGAAAGTTAGAAAACGACAAGAAATCCAGAAAAGGGAAAACTATCCTACCTGGAAAGGATGAGGAGTCAGACTGGTCCGAGATGGCTCTGAAACTCTGTGTGCATGGAGGTTGTCAGGACAACTTAGAATGTTGAGGTTCTTTATGACATCACGGTGAACATGGCCCCCAAGATGGCTGCATGGTTACAGTCTGAGGATTGGCCTAGGCTAGGCTATTAAAGGGAGAGATACCCAGAAACAGCTTTGACAAACAGAAAACGGGCACAGAAACTGGAAGAGATAAAACAGACTCTGATTCAAGGGATAAGAATGGAATCCTTGGCGAGAAGTGAGAATAGAGGGACAAGCAGTGAGAGGAGAACATTGTCATCTATTCAAGCCTATGGGGAGGCCATGCTGATTCAAGCTTGAAACTTGATTGGAAACAGGAGGCCGGACTTGGGCCTTATCAGACGTACGTTGTCCTTCTGCCTTAAGCATAATCCAAAGTCAAGAATGATGTCTTGAGGACATTGAAGAGGAGATTCGATGCGTCCTTTCCTAGGCCCCTAGCATTCTTTGAAGATCAGTCTCACTTTCCATAGCTCTGGCGTCACTGGGGCCCACCGGGTACATTCTAATGTGTCCCAAGAGATGTCTTGGAAGCCTTGAAGGAATGGAGCCCTGTCATGCTTGGGGTATGTCTCTTTGTTTGGAAGGGCTGTACAAGTGTGCTGAAAATCCCCCTTTTCCAGAGGGCTTCGTTCCTTTGTGAAGGCTGCCCTCCCAGGCTAGAGTGCTCTCGTTGGCTCCAATGAAATTCTCTTCCCCTACCTCTTGTCGTAGAAGAATTATTGATTATGTGTTTTGACACCATATGTAAGGAAGTTGGCTGAAAATTAGAACATTACAATTCAGTTTCAAGAAAAATAAACAAGCCCTATAGAAATAAAGGAAGCCTGTATCTAGACGGAATCTAGGGGAACGTTCAAGGATCAGGGGTCAAGTTCGAAACTTCCCAAATCCAGAAATGAGACAGAAAAATATCTTTCCTGGAGAGAGGAATTCATCCGATTTGTCTAATTTTCTGGCAAACATTATGTTGGTGAATGGGGGTGCCAGGACCCCCTCCCATTTGGAGTTTCTGATCTCAGGATGTCAAGCCAACACAACTGACCACGTGTTCTCAGTGCTTAGATTGACCTACGCTAGGATAGCAAAGATTACTGCCAGTGCATCGTGCAAATTCAAAGACAACAACCAAGAATCACGAAAACACTCACACTTCGGCCTAGACAACATACGGTGATTAAAGAAATACAAAATTAATCACTTGGACTGAAGGAGAACGGACTGATAAGCATATCTAAGGGAGATATCTGAGAAAGACCATGATGAGTATACTATGGAAAAGAAAAAAAGGTCCCAGAAAATGGAAGGCGAACAGAAATCACACCTGAATAATCCACAATGAAAGATGTCAGTCTTTAGACAGACTGTGCTAGAACGTTTGAAAGTCAGAGAAATTCACAAGCCACAAAACGGCAGCGAAGGTCAAACCTGGACTAACTGGGAAGGGTGAGTTATGAGACTGCTCCAAGCGGGCTCTGAAACCCTGTGTCCATGAAGCTTGCTGGGACAGCAGAGACACAATTATGACATGTCCTCTGACATCACAGTGGACCCGAAAAACAACCTGGCCTCATCTACACAGTGCCAGAGTTGGGCTCAAGTAGCATATTCAAGTCCCATTGCACTCAACTGCAGGTGGCCAATGGAACAAGGAAGGGGCCGGCCGGTGGTGCAGCGGTGAGGACCGCACCATCTGGGTCGGTGGCCGGGGGTGGGCCAAATGGAATCCAGGGCGTAAGCCTCCTCACCACTGCTTCAGTCATTCTGGGGCAGGCGTCCGAGGTAGTGTAGAGGCAGATGGGAAGGGACGTTAGACAGGGCCAGACTTCCACGGCAAATACAGGAGCATTGCCAGCAGATGTGAGCACAGCGATGCACTTCTGCCAAACAAAACCAATTAAAAGTTGCAAAGAATAGAAAAACTAAACCTAAAAAAAACTAAAAAAACAGTTTGCCAGTGCAAAGAATAAGATCTCTATGAAGAACCTTAGCAAAACAGATGAAAGCTATGTTAATTTGAAAACTAGCAAACCTCTGGGGAAAGAAATTCAAGAAGACACAAGGAAAAAGAAGGATATTCCGCGATCTAGTAATGGAAGAATTAACACACTGCAAACGTCCATACCAGAGAAAGGAATCTCTGGATTCCGTGCAATCCCAGTCAAAGTTGCAGCGATATCTGCCACAGAGGTAGAAGAGATAATCCTAAAGTTTCTATCCAGCAACAAGAGACCCTGAATAGGCAAAGGAATCCTCAGGAAAATGAACCAAGCAGGACGTATCACACTTTCTGATTTCAACATATAGGACGACGCGCTAGGTACCGAAATGGCACAGTCTGGGCCCAAAAACAGGCACACAGACCCACGCAACAGAATCGAGAGCCCAGAGCCCAACTCAAACGTACATGGACAGCCCATTTTCGACCAGGGAGCCAAGAGGAGACAGTGGAGAAAGAAGAGTCTCTACAAGAAACTGTGCTGGGAAGCCTGCACAGCCACATGGCACACAACGAGAGTAGACCATGATGTTACACCTGGCACACACACCACCAAGAAATGGATTAAAGCCTTGAATGGCAGACTTGAGACCTTGAACCTTGTAGGAGAAGACCTAGCCAGAGTGCGCTTTGCCATCTGTCTGAGCCGCCTATTTGGAAGAAGCATGTCTGACTGGGCAAGGGCAACAAAGGAAACAAGAAACAAACGGGATCACATCAAATGCAGACGATTCTGCCCAGTCAATGAAACCATAACTCAATGCAAAGACAGCACAACAACTGGGAGAGGATGTTTGCAAAGCACACATCGGACAAAGGGTGAAAAGCCCAAAGACACAGTCAACTCACACGGCTCCAGAAGAAAAAAGACAACAAGCCAATGAAATACTGGGCAAAAGATGGAAACAGAGATTTCTCCCAAGAAGATCTAAAGAAGGCCAACAGGTGCATGAAAACTTGTTCACCATCATTAAGTCTCAGGCCAATGCAAATCCAAACTGCAAGGACATAGCAGATCACTGTGGTCAGAATGGCTATAAGGAACCAGACAGGAAACAACAAGTGTCAGAGAGTAGGTGGAGACAGGGGAAGCCTCCTGCACTGCTGGTGGGTGTGTAAACTGGTGCAGCCACTACCCCAAGCGGTGTGGAACCGCCTCAGAAATTTAAGAATCCATGTCCCCTATGATCCAGCTGTTCCTCTGTGGCGTGTTTATCCGAAGAACTCGGAAACACTGCCGCTTAAAGACGTGTGCACCACTGAGTTCACCACAGCCTTATTCCCGCTATCCAAGACTTGGAAACAGCCCTGGTGCCCAGCAAGGGACGAATGGAGAAGGAACATGGGCTATAGTCACACAATGGCATACCATTGAGCCGGAACAACGGATGCAATCCAGCCATTTGTGACCACCAGAATGGCTGTGGGGGTTTTATGGAAAGTGAAACAAGCCCCAGGGAGAATGTCAAATACCGTAGGAACTCACTTACAAGGAGAAGAAAAGGCAAGCACTAACCAACAGGTGGCACGGGACATTTGACTGGGGGTTCCCAGAGGCAAAGCGGGGCGGTGGGTGGTGGGTGAAAGAGATGATGAGGCACAAGTGTGTGGTGAGGGCCTGTGACGGCTTACGCTGGTGAAGATGATGTAACCTACACAGAAGTCTAAATCGATGAGGATGCACATCTGAAAGCTGTAGGATGTTCGAATGCAGGGTTATGGCATTAAATTCACCTAAAATCAAAAATGCAAAAAGGGGTCCAGAATGACGGCAGAAAGCTTTGGGGGCTGAAAGAGATTAGAGAAGGTGAAGTTCCCAGGATGGAAAATCACCTCAGAATGCTTACTGATGCTACAGAAAGGTAGACCGTTCCAAATAGATGAAGAGGAATACTACCAAGAAAACATGATCCGTGCTAAACCCATGAACCAACGGAAAATGTTACCGTCCATGATGTTACTACTAATCACCTTCACGAATAATCCAAACAGGCCCACATCTACCCAACTTCAGGCAAAAGGTTGGTCCAAAAGTACAATTCAGGGCCGGCCCTGTGGTGGAGCGGGTAAGTGCCCACGTTCTGCTTGGGTGGCCCGGGCCTCACTGTTTCACATCACGGGTGCAGATCACATTAGCAGTGTTAGGCAATATAGATTTCATGGTAGGGTGCGGACATAGATCATAAATAAGTAGCACTTGTGAGGCTACGTTATCAATAAGCACCAGAAAAAGAACCATGAGAATACTACAATCTAGGAACGCATCTGGTACACTTCCCCAAAGGAAGAAGGAAGGAAAACATGTGACATGCCAAGGTGGGATTGGCAGAGTGCGAGGAGATGACACGATCCTTGCGCATGAGAGGATTGCCTGGGCAACTTCAACTTGGGAGGGAGTCCAGGACTTTCTCCGGGGAAGGTCCACCCACTTGGCCGTCTACACAAGACATAAGAGAGACAACCCAGGATAATCTTACAGGAAAGAAACCAGTGTCTAGAGAGAATGTAGCAGGCCTTTCAAAGTTCGAGGAGAAAGTTAGAAAACGACAAGAAATCCAGAAAAGGGAAAACTATCCTACCTGGAAAGGATGAGGAGTCAGACTGGTCCGAGATGGCTCTGAAACTCTGTGTGCATGGAGGTTGTCAGGACAACTTAGAATGTTGAGGTTCTTTATGACATCACGGTGAACATGGCCCCCAAGATGGCTGCATGGTTACAGTCTGAGGATTGGCCTAGGCTAGGCTATTAAAGGGAGAGATACCCAGAAACAGCTTTGACAAACAGAAAACGGGCACAGAAACTGGAAGAGATAAAACAGACTCTGATTCAAGGGATAAGAATGGAATCCTTGGCGAGAAGTGAGAATAGAGGGACAAGCAGTGAGAGGAGAACATTGTCATCTATTCAAGCCTATGGGGAGGCCATGCTGATTCAAGCTTGAAACTTGATTGGAAACAGGAGGCCGGACTTGGGCCTTATCAGACGTACGTTGTCCTTCTGCCTTAAGCATAATCCAAAGTCAAGAATGATGTCTTGAGGACATTGAAGAGGAGATTCGATGCGTCCTTTCCTAGGCCCCTAGCATTCTTTGAAGATCAGTCTCACTTTCCATAGCTCTGGCGTCACTGGGGCCCACCGGGTACATTCTAATGTGTCCCAAGAGATGTCTTGGAAGCCTTGAAGGAATGGAGCCCTGTCATGCTTGGGGTATGTCTCTTTGTTTGGAAGGGCTGTACAAGTGTGCTGAAAATCCCCCTTTTCCAGAGGGCTTCGTTCCTTTGTGAAGGCTGCCCTCCCAGGCTAGAGTGCTCTCGTTGGCTCCAATGAAATTCTCTTCCCCTACCTCTTGTCGTAGAAGAATTATTGATTATGTGTTTTGACACCATATGTAAGGAAGTTGGCTGAAAATTAGAACATTACAATTCAGTTTCAAGAAAAATAAACAAGCCAGGGCTGAGGATGTAAGGCAAACAAATGGCACACCCTATAGAAATAAAGGAAGCCTGTATCTAGACGGAATCTAGGGGAACGTTCAAGGATCAGGGGTCAAGTTCGAAACTTCCCAAATCCAGAAATGAGACAGAAAAATATCTTTCCTGGAGAGAGGAATTCATCCGATTTGTCTAATTTTCTGGCAAACATTATGTTGGTGAATGGGGGTGCCAGGACCCCCTCCCATTTGGAGTTTCTGATCTCAGGATGTCAAGCCAACACAACTGACCACGTGTTCTCAGTGCTTAGATTGACCTACGCTAGGATAGCAAAGATTACTGCCAGTGCATCGTGCAAATTCAAAGACAACAACCAAGAATCACGAAAACACTCACACTTCGGCCTAGACAACATACGGTGATTAAAGAAATACAAAATTAATCACTTGGACTGAAGGAGAACGGACTGATAAGCATATCTAAGGGAGATATCTGAGAAAGACCATGATGAGTATACTATGGAAAAGAAAAAAAGGTCCCAGAAAATGGAAGGCGAACAGAAATCACACCTGAATAATCCACAATGAAAGATGTCAGTCTTTAGACAGACTGTGCTAGAACGTTTGAAAGTCAGAGAAATTCACAAGCCACAAAACGGCAGCGAAGGTCAAACCTGGACTAACTGGGAAGGGTGAGTTATGAGACTGCTCCAAGCGGGCTCTGAAACCCTGTGTCCATGAAGCTTGCTGGGACAGCAGAGACACAATTATGACATGTCCTCTGACATCACAGTGGACCCGAAAAACAACCTGGCCTCATCTACACAGTGCCAGAGTTGGGCTCAAGTAGCATATTCAAGTCCCATTGCACTCAACTGCAGGTGGCCAATGGAACAAGGAAGGGGCCGGCCGGTGGTGCAGCGGTGAGGACCGCACCATCTGGGTCGGTGGCCGGGGTGGGCCAAATGGAATCCAGGGCGTAAGCCTCCTCACCACTGCTTCAGTCATTCTGGGGCAGGCGTCCGAGGTAGTGTAGAGGCAGATGGGAAGGGACGTTAGACAGGGCCAGACTTCCACGGCAAATACAGGAGCATTGCCAGCAGATGTGAGCACAGCGATGCACTTCTGCCAAACAAAACCAATTAAAAGTTGCAAAGAATAGAAAAACTAAACCTAAAAAAAACTAAAAAAACAGTTTGCCAGTGCAAAGAATAAGATCTCTATGAAGAACCTTAGCAAAACAGATGAAAGCTATGTTAATTTGAAAACTAGCAAACCTCTGGGGAAAGAAATTCAAGAAGACACAAGGAAAAAGAAGGATATTCCGCGATCTAGTAATGGAAGAATTAACACACTGCAAACGTCCATACCAGAGAAAGGAATCTCTGGATTCCGTGCAATCCCAGTCAAAGTTGCAGCGATATCTGCCACAGAGGTAGAAGAGATAATCCTAAAGTTTCTATCCAGCAACAAGAGACCCTGAATAGGCAAAGGAATCCTCAGGAAAATGAACCAAGCAGGACGTATCACACTTTCTGATTTCAACATATAGGACGACGCGCTAGGTACCGAAATGGCACAGTCTGGGCCCAAAAACAGGCACACAGACGCACGCAACAGAATCGAGAGCCCAGAGCCCAACTCAAACGTACATGGACAGCCCATTTTCGACCAGGGAGCCAAGAGGAGACAGTGGAGAAAGAAGAGTCTCTACAAGAAACTGTGCTGGGAAGCCTGCACAGCCACATGGCACACAACGAGAGTAGACCATGATGTTACACCTGGCACACACACCACCAAGAAATGGATTAAAGCCTTGAATGGCAGACTTGAGACCTTGAACCTTGTAGGAGAAGACCTAGCCAGAGTGCGCTTTGCCATCTGTCTGAGCCGCCTATTTGGAAGAAGCATGTCTGACTGGGCAAGGGCAACAAAGGAAACAAGAAACAAACGGGATCACATCAAATGCAGACGATTCTGCCCAGTCAATGAAACCATAACTCAATGCAAAGACAGCACAACAACTGGGAGAGGATGTTTGCAAAGCACACATCGGACAAAGGGTGAAAAGCCCAAAGACACAGTCAACTCACACGGCTCCAGAAGAAAAAAGACAACAAGCCAATGAAATACTGGGCAAAAGATGGAAACAGAGATTTCTCCCAAGAAGATCTAAAGAAGGCCAACAGGTGCATGAAAACTTGTTCACCATCATTAAGTCTCAGGCCAATGCAAATCCAAACTGCAAGGACATAGCAGATCACTGTGGTCAGAATGGCTATAAGGAACCAGACAGGAAACAACAAGTGTCAGAGAGTAGGTGGAGACAGGGGAAGCCTCCTGCACTGCTGGTGGGTGTGTAAACTGGTGCAGCCACTACCCCAAGCGGTGTGGAACCGCCTCAGAAATTTAAGAATCCATGTCCCCTATGATCCAGCTGTTCCTCTGTGGCGTGTTTATCCGAAGAACTCGGAAACACTGCCGCTTAAAGACGTGTGCACCACTGAGTTCACCACAGCCTTATTCCCGCTATCCAAGACTTGGAAACAGCCCTGGTGCCCAGCAAGGGACGAATGGAGAAGGAACATGGGCTATAGTCACACAATGGCATACCATTGAGCCGGAACAACGGATGCAATCCAGCCATTTGTGACCACCAGAATGGCTGTGGGGGTTTTATGGAAAGTGAAACAAGCCCCAGGGAGAATGTCAAATACCGTAGGAACTCACTTACAAGGAGAAGAAAAGGCAAGCACTAACCAACAGGTGGCACGGGACATTTGACTGGGGGTTCCCAGAGGCAAAGCGGGGCGGTGGGTGGTGGGTGAAAGAGATGATGAGGCACAAGTGTGTGGTGAGGGCCTGTGACGGCTTACGCTGGTGAAGATGATGTAACCTACACAGAAGTCTAAATCGATGAGGATGCACATCTGAAAGCTGTAGGATGTTCGAATGCAGGGTTATGGCATTAAACTCACCTAAAATCAAAAATGCAAAAAGGGGTCCAGAATGACGGCAGAAAGCTTTGGGGGCTGAAAGAGATTAGAGAAGGTGAAGTTCCCAGGATGGAAAATCACCTCAGAATGCTTACTGATGCTACAGAAAGGTAGACCGTTCCAAATAGATGAAGAGGAATACTACCAAGAAAACATGATCCGTGCTAAACCCATGAACCAACGGAAAATGTTACCGTCCATGATGTTACTACTAATCACCTTCACGAATAATCCAAACAGGCCCACATCTACCCAACTTCAGGCAAAAGGTTGGTCCAAAAGTACAATTCAGGGCCGGCCCTGTGGTGGAGCGGGTAAGTGCCCACGTTCTGCTTGGGTGGCCCGGGCCTCACTGTTTCACATCACGGGTGCAGATCACATTAGCAGTGTTAGGCAATATAGATTTCATGGTAGGGTGCGGACATAGATCATAAATAAGTAGCACTTGTGAGGCTACGTTATCAATAAGCACCAGAAAAAGAACCATGAGAATACTACAATCTAGGAACGCATCTGGTACACTTCCCCAAAGGAAGAAGGAAGGAAAACATGTGACATGCCAAGGTGGGATTGGCAGAGTGCGAGGAGATGACACGATCCTTGCGCATGAGAGGATTGCCTGGGCAACTTCAACTTGGGAGGGAGTCCAGGACTTTCTCCGGGGAAGGTCCACCCACTTGGCCGTCTACACAAGACATAAGAGAGACAACCCAGGATAATCTTACAGGAAAGAAACCAGTGTCTAGAGAGAATGTAGCAGGCCTTTCAAAGTTCGAGGAGAAAGTTAGAAAACGACAAGAAATCCAGAAAAGGGAAAACTATCCTACCTGGAAAGGATGAGGAGTCAGACTGGTCCGAGATGGCTCTGAAACTCTGTGTGCATGGAGGTTGTCAGGACAACTTAGAATGTTGAGGTTCTTTATGACATCACGGTGAACATGGCCCCCAAGATGGCTGCATGGTTACAGTCTGAGGATTGGCCTAGGCTAGGCTATTAAAGGGAGAGATACCCAGAAACAGCTTTGACAAACAGAAAACGGGCACAGAAACTGGAAGAGATAAAACAGACTCTGATTCAAGGGATAAGAATGGAATCCTTGGCGAGAAGTGAGAATAGAGGGACAAGCAGTGAGAGGAGAACATTGTCATCTATTCAAGCCTATGGGGAGGCCATGCTGATTCAAGCTTGAAACTTGATTGGAAACAGGAGGCCGGACTTGGGCCTTATCAGACGTACGTTGTCCTTCTGCCTTAAGCATAATCCAAAGTCAAGAATGATGTCTTGAGGACATTGAAGAGGAGATTCGATGCGTCCTTTCCTAGGCCCCTAGCATTCTTTGAAGATCAGTCTCACTTTCCATAGCTCTGGCGTCACTGGGGCCCACCGGGTACATTCTAATGTGTCCCAAGAGATGTCTTGGAAGCCTTGAAGGAATGGAGCCCTGTCATGCTTGGGGTATGTCTCTTTGTTTGGAAGGGCTGTACAAGTGTGCTGAAAATCCCCCTTTTCCAGAGGGCTTCGTTCCTTTGTGAAGGCTGCCCTCCCAGGCTAGAGTGCTCTCGTTGGCTCCAATGAAATTCTCTTCCCCTACCTCTTGTCGTAGAAGAATTATTGATTATGTGTTTTGACACCATATGTAAGGAAGTTGGCTGAAAATTAGAACATTACAATTCAGTTTCAAGAAAAATAAACAAGCCAGGGCTGAGGATGTAAGGCAAACAAATGGCACACCCTATAGAAATAAAGGAAGCCTGTATCTAGACGGAATCTAGGGGAACGTTCAAGGATCAGGGGTCAAGTTCGAAACTTCCCAAATCCAGAAATGAGACAGAAAAATATCTTTCCTGGAGAGAGGAATTCATCCGATTTGTCTAATTTTCTGGCAAACATTATGTTGGTGAATGGGGGTGCCAGGACCCCCTCCCATTTGGAGTTTCTGATCTCAGGATGTCAAGCCAACACAACTGACCACGTGTTCTCAGTGCTTAGATTGACCTACGCTAGGATAGCAAAGATTACTGCCAGTGCATCGTGCAAATTCAAAGACAACAACCAAGAATCACGAAAACACTCACACTTCGGCCTAGACAACATACGGTGATTAAAGAAATACAAAATTAATCACTTGGACTGAAGGAGAACGGACTGATAAGCATATCTAAGGGAGATATCTGAGAAAGACCATGATGAGTATACTATGGAAAAGAAAAAAAGGTCCCAGAAAATGGAAGGCGAACAGAAATCACACCTGAATAATCCACAATGAAAGATGTCAGTCTTTAGACAGACTGTGCTAGAACGTTTGAAAGTCAGAGAAATTCACAAGCCACAAAACGGCAGCGAAGGTCAAACCTGGACTAACTGGGAAGGGTGAGTTATGAGACTGCTCCAAGCGGGCTCTGAAACCCTGTGTCCATGAAGCTTGCTGGGACAGCAGAGACACAATTATGACATGTCCTCTGACATCACAGTGGACCCGAAAAACAACCTGGCCTCATCTACACAGTGCCAGAGTTGGGCTCAAGTAGCATATTCAAGTCCCATTGCACTCAACTGCAGGTGGCCAATGGAACAAGGAAGGGGCCGGCCGGTGGTGCAGCGGTGAGGACCGCACCATCTGGGTCGGTGGCCGGGGGTGGGCCAAATGGAATCCAGGGCGTAAGCCTCCTCACCACTGCTTCAGTCATTCTGGGGCAGGCGTCCGAGGTAGTGTAGAGGCAGATGGGAAGGGACGTTAGACAGGGCCAGACTTCCACGGCAAATACAGGAGCATTGCCAGCAGATGTGAGCACAGCGATGCACTTCTGCCAAACAAAACCAATTAAAAGTTGCAAAGAATAGAAAAACTAAACCTAAGAAAAACCAAAAAACAGTTTGCCAGTGCAAAGAATAAGATCTCTATGAAGAACCTTAGCAAAACAGATGAAAGCTATGTTAATTTGAAAACTAGCAAACCTCTGGGGAAAGAAATTCAAGAAGACACAAGGAAAAAGAAGGATATTCCGCGATCTAGTAATGGAAGAATTAACACACTGCAAACGTCCATACCAGAGAAAGGAATCTCTGGATTCCGTGCAATCCCAGTCAAAGTTGCAGCGATATCTGCCACAGAGGTAGAAGAGATAATCCTAAAGTTTCTATCCAGCAACAAGAGACCCTGAATAGGCAAAGGAATCCTCAGGAAAATGAACCAAGCAGGACGTATCACACTTTCTGATTTCAACATATAGGACGACGCGCTAGGTACCGAAATGGCACAGTCTGGGCCCAAAAACAGGCACACAGACCCACGCAACAGAATCGAGAGCCCAGAGCCCAACTCAAACGTACATGGACAGCCCATTTTCGACCAGGGAGCCAAGAGGAGACAGTGGAGAAAGAAGAGTCTCTACAAGAAACTGTGCTGGGAAGCCTGCACAGCCACATGGCACACAACGAGAGTAGACCATGATGTTACACCTGGCACACACACCACCAAGAAATGGATTAAAGCCTTGAATGGCAGACTTGAGACCTTGAACCTTGTAGGAGAAGACCTAGCCAGAGTGCGCTTTGCCATCTGTCTGAGCCGCCTATTTGGAAGAAGCATGTCTGACTGGGCAAGGGCAACAAAGGAAACAAGAAACAAACGGGATCACATCAAATGCAGACGATTCTGCCCAGTCAATGAAACCATAACTCAATGCAAAGACAGCACAACAACTGGGAGAGGATGTTTGCAAAGCACACATCGGACAAAGGGTGAAAAGCCCAAAGACACAGTCAACTCACACGGCTCCAGAAGAAAAAAGACAACAAGCCAATGAAATACTGGGCAAAAGATGGAAACAGAGATTTCTCCCAAGAAGATCTAAAGAAGGCCAACAGGTGCATGAAAACTTGTTCACCATCATTAAGTCTCAGGCCAATGCAAATCCAAACTGCAAGGACATAGCAGATCACTGTGGTCAGAATGGCTATAAGGAACCAGACAGGAAACAACAAGTGTCAGAGAGTAGGTGGAGACAGGGGAAGCCTCCTGCACTGCTGGTGGGTGTGTAAACTGGTGCAGCCACTACCCCAAGCGGTGTGGAACCGCCTCAGAAATTTAAGAATCCATGTCCCCTATGATCCAGCTGTTCCTCTGTGGCGTGTTTATCCGAAGAACTCGGAAACACTGCCGCTTAAAGACGTGTGCACCACTGAGTTCACCACAGCCTTATTCCCGCTATCCAAGACTTGGAAACAGCCCTGGTGCCCAGCAAGGGACGAATGGAGAAGGAACATGGGCTATAGTCACACAATGGCATACCATTGAGCCGGAACAACGGATGCAATCCAGCCATTTGTGACCACCAGAATGGCTGTGGGGGTTTTATGGAAAGTGAAACAAGCCCCAGGGAGAATGTCAAATACCGTAGGAACTCACTTACAAGGAGAAGAAAAGGCAAGCACTAACCAACAGGTGGCACGGGACATTTGACTGGGGGTTCCCAGAGGCAAAGCGGGGCGGTGGGTGGTGGGTGAAAGAGATGATGAGGCACAAGTGTGTGGTGAGGGCCTGTGACGGCTTACGCTGGTGAAGATGATGTAACCTACACAGAAGTCTAAATCGATGAGGATGCACATCTGAAAGCTGTAGGATGTTCGAATGCAGGGTTATGGCATTAAACTCACCTAAAATCAAAAATGCAAAAAGGGGTCCAGAATGACGGCAGAAAGCTTTGGGGGCTGAAAGAGATTAGAGAAGGTGAAGTTCCCAGGATGGAAAATCACCTCAGAATGCTTACTGATGCTACAGAAAGGTAGACCGTTCCAAATAGATGAAGAGGAATACTACCAAGAAAACATGATCCGTGCTAAACCCATGAACCAACGGAAAATGTTACCGTCCATGATGTTACTACTAATCACCTTCACGAATAATCCAAACAGGCCCACATCTACCCAACTTCAGGCAAAAGGTTGGTCCAAAAGTACAATTCAGGGCCGGCCCTGTGGTGGAGCGGGTAAGTGCCCACGTTCTGCTTGGGTGGCCCGGGCCTCACTGTTTCACATCACGGGTGCAGATCACATTAGCAGTGTTAGGCAATATAGATTTCATGGTAGGGTGCGGACATAGATCATAAATAAGTAGCACTTGTGAGGCTACGTTATCAATAAGCACCAGAAAAAGAACCATGAGAATACTACAATCTAGGAACGCATCTGGTACACTTCCCCAAAGGAAGAAGGAAGGAAAACATGTGACATGCCAAGGTGGGATTGGCAGAGTGCGAGGAGATGACACGATCCTTGCGCATGAGAGGATTGCCTGGGCAACTTCAACTTGGGAGGGAGTCCAGGACTTTCTCCGGGGAAGGTCCACCCACTTGGCCGTCTACACAAGACATAAGAGAGACAACCCAGGATAATCTTACAGGAAAGAAACCAGTGTCTAGAGAGAATGTAGCAGGCCTTTCAAAGTTCGAGGAGAAAGTTAGAAAACGACAAGAAATCCAGAAAAGGGAAAACTATCCTACCTGGAAAGGATGAGGAGTCAGACTGGTCCGAGATGGCTCTGAAACTCTGTGTGCATGGAGGTTGTCAGGACAACTTAGAATGTTGAGGTTCTTTATGACATCACGGTGAACATGGCCCCCAAGATGGCTGCATGGTTACAGTCTGAGGATTGGCCTAGGCTAGGCTATTAAAGGGAGAGATACCCAGAAACAGCTTTGACAAACAGAAAACGGGCACAGAAACTGGAAGAGATAAAACAGACTCTGATTCAAGGGATAAGAATGGAATCCTTGGCGAGAAGTGAGAATAGAGGGACAAGCAGTGAGAGGAGAACATTGTCATCTATTCAAGCCTATGGGGAGGCCATGCTGATTCAAGCTTGAAACTTGATTGGAAACAGGAGGCCGGACTTGGGCCTTATCAGACGTACGTTGTCCTTCTGCCTTAAGCATAATCCAAAGTCAAGAATGATGTCTTGAGGACATTGAAGAGGAGATTCGATGCGTCCTTTCCTAGGCCCCTAGCATTCTTTGAAGATCAGTCTCACTTTCCATAGCTCTGGCGTCACTGGGGCCCACCGGGTACATTCTAATGTGTCCCAAGAGATGTCTTGGAAGCCTTGAAGGAATGGAGCCCTGTCATGCTTGGGGTATGTCTCTTTGTTTGGAAGGGCTGTACAAGTGTGCTGAAAATCCCCCTTTTCCAGAGGGCTTCGTTCCTTTGTGAAGGCTGCCCTCCCAGGCTAGAGTGCTCTCGTTGGCTCCAATGAAATTCTCTTCCCCTACCTCTTGTCGTAGAAGAATTATTGATTATGTGTTTTGACACCATATGTAAGGAAGTTGGCTGAAAATTAGAACATTACAATTCAGTTTCAAGAAAAATAAACAAGCCAGGGCTGAGGATGTAAGGCAAACAAATGGCACACCCTATAGAAATAAAGGAAGCCTGTATCTAGACGGAATCTAGGGGAACGTTCAAGGATCAGGGGTCAAGTTCGAAACTTCCCAAATCCAGAAATGAGACAGAAAAATATCTTTCCTGGAGAGAGGAATTCATCCGATTTGTCTAATTTTCTGGCAAACATTATGTTGGTGAATGGGGGTGCCAGGACCCCCTCCCATTTGGAGTTTCTGATCTCAGGATGTCAAGCCAACACAACTGACCACGTGTTCTCAGTGCTTAGATTGACCTACGCTAGGATAGCAAAGATTACTGCCAGTGCATCGTGCAAATTCAAAGACAACAACCAAGAATCACGAAAACACTCACACTTCGGCCTAGACAACATACGGTGATTAAAGAAATACAAAATTAATCACTTGGACTGAAGGAGAACGGACTGATAAGCATATCTAAGGGAGATATCTGAGAAAGACCATGATGAGTATACTATGGAAAAGAAAAAAAGGTCCCAGAAAATGGAAGGCGAACAGAAATCACACCTGAATAATCCACAATGAAAGATGTCAGTCTTTAGACAGACTGTGCTAGAACGTTTGAAAGTCAGAGAAATTCACAAGCCACAAAACGGCAGCGAAGGTCAAACCTGGACTAACTGGGAAGGGTGAGTTATGAGACTGCTCCAAGCGGGCTCTGAAACCCTGTGTCCATGAAGCTTGCTGGGACAGCAGAGACACAATTATGACATGTCCTCTGACATCACAGTGGACCCGAAAAACAACCTGGCCTCATCTACACAGTGCCAGAGTTGGGCTCAAGTAGCATATTCAAGTCCCATTGCACTCAACTGCAGGTGGCCAATGGAACAAGGAAGGGGCCGGCCGGTGGTGCAGCGGTGAGGACCGCACCATCTGGGTCGGTGGCCGGGGGTGGGCCAAATGGAATCCAGGGCGTAAGCCTCCTCACCACTGCTTCAGTCATTCTGGGGCAGGCGTCCGAGGTAGTGTAGAGGCAGATGGGAAGGGACGTTAGACAGGGCCAGACTTCCACGGCAAATACAGGAGCATTGCCAGCAGATGTGAGCACAGCGATGCACTTCTGCCAAACAAAACCAATTAAAAGTTGCAAAGAATAGAAAAACTAAACCTAAGAAAAACCAAAAAACAGTTTGCCAGTGCAAAGAATAAGATCTCTATGAAGAACCTTAGCAAAACAGATGAAAGCTATGTTAATTTGAAAACTAGCAAACCTCTGGGGAAAGAAATTCAAGAAGACACAAGGAAAAAGAAGGATATTCCGCGATCTAGTAATGGAAGAATTAACACACTGCAAACGTCCATACCAGAGAAAGGAATCTCTGGATTCCGTGCAATCCCAGTCAAAGTTGCAGCGATATCTGCCACAGAGGTAGAAGAGATAATCCTAAAGTTTCTATCCAGCAACAAGAGACCCTGAATAGGCAAAGGAATCCTCAGGAAAATGAACCAAGCAGGACGTATCACACTTTCTGATTTCAACATATAGGACGACGCGCTAGGTACCGAAATGGCACAGTCTGGGCCCAAAAACAGGCACACAGACCCACGCAACAGAATCGAGAGCCCAGAGCCCAACTCAAACGTACATGGACAGCCCATTTTCGACCAGGGAGCCAAGAGGAGACAGTGGAGAAAGAAGAGTCTCTACAAGAAACTGTGCTGGGAAGCCTGCACAGCCACATGGCACACAACGAGAGTAGACCATGATGTTACACCTGGCACACACACCACCAAGAAATGGATTAAAGCCTTGAATGGCAGACTTGAGACCTTGAACCTTGTAGGAGAAGACCTAGCCAGAGTGCGCTTTGCCATCTGTCTGAGCCGCCTATTTGGAAGAAGCATGTCTGACTGGGCAAGGGCAACAAAGGAAACAAGAAACAAACGGGATCACATCAAATGCAGACGATTCTGCCCAGTCAATGAAACCATAACTCAATGCAAAGACAGCACAACAACTGGGAGAGGATGTTTGCAAAGCACACATCGGACAAAGGGTGAAAAGCCCAAAGACACAGTCAACTCACACGGCTCCAGAAGAAAAAAGACAACAAGCCAATGAAATACTGGGCAAAAGATGGAAACAGAGATTTCTCCCAAGAAGATCTAAAGAAGGCCAACAGGTGCATGAAAACTTGTTCACCATCATTAAGTCTCAGGCCAATGCAAATCCAAACTGCAAGGACATAGCAGATCACTGTGGTCAGAATGGCTATAAGGAACCAGACAGGAAACAACAAGTGTCAGAGAGTAGGTGGAGACAGGGGAAGCCTCCTGCACTGCTGGTGGGTGTGTAAACTGGTGCAGCCACTACCCCAAGCGGTGTGGAACCGCCTCAGAAATTTAAGAATCCATGTCCCCTATGATCCAGCTGTTCCTCTGTGGCGTGTTTATCCGAAGAACTCGGAAACACTGCCGCTTAAAGACGTGTGCACCACTGAGTTCACCACAGCCTTATTCCCGCTATCCAAGACTTGGAAACAGCCCTGGTGCCCAGCAAGGGACGAATGGAGAAGGAACATGGGCTATAGTCACACAATGGCATACCATTGAGCCGGAACAACGGATGCAATCCAGCCATTTGTGACCACCAGAATGGCTGTGGGGGTTTTATGGAAAGTGAAACAAGCCCCAGGGAGAATGTCAAATACCGTAGGAACTCACTTACAAGGAGAAGAAAAGGCAAGCACTAACCAACAGGTGGCACGGGACATTTGACTGGGGGTTCCCAGAGGCAAAGCGGGGCGGTGGGTGGTGGGTGAAAGAGATGATGAGGCACAAGTGTGTGGTGAGGGCCTGTGACGGCTTACGCTGGTGAAGATGATGTAACCTACACAGAAGTCTAAATCGATGAGGATGCACATCTGAAAGCTGTAGGATGTTCGAATGCAGGGTTATGGCATTAAACTCACCTAAAATCAAAAATGCAAAAAGGGGTCCAGAATGACGGCAGAAAGCTTTGGGGGCTGAAAGAGATTAGAGAAGGTGAAGTTCCCAGGATGGAAAATCACCTCAGAATGCTTACTGATGCTACAGAAAGGTAGACCGTTCCAAATAGATGAAGAGGAATACTACCAAGAAAACATGATCCGTGCTAAACCCATGAACCAACGGAAAATGTTACCGTCCATGATGTTACTACTAATCACCTTCACGAATAATCCAAACAGGCCCACATCTACCCAACTTCAGGCAAAAGGTTGGTCCAAAAGTACAATTCAGGGCCGGCCCTGTGGTGGAGCGGGTAAGTGCCCACGTTCTGCTTGGGTGGCCCGGGCCTCACTGTTTCACATCACGGGTGCAGATCACATTAGCAGTGTTAGGCAATATAGATTTCATGGTAGGGTGCGGACATAGATCATAAATAAGTAGCACTTGTGAGGCTACGTTATCAATAAGCACCAGAAAAAGAACCATGAGAATACTACAATCTAGGAACGCATCTGGTACACTTCCCCAAAGGAAGAAGGAAGGAAAACATGTGACATGCCAAGGTGGGATTGGCAGAGTGCGAGGAGATGACACGATCCTTGCGCATGAGAGGATTGCCTGGGCAACTTCAACTTGGGAGGGAGTCCAGGACTTTCTCCGGGGAAGGTCCACCCACTTGGCCGTCTACACAAGACATAAGAGAGACAACCCAGGATAATCTTACAGGAAAGAAACCAGTGTCTAGAGAGAATGTAGCAGGCCTTTCAAAGTTCGAGGAGAAAGTTAGAAAACGACAAGAAATCCAGAAAAGGGAAAACTATCCTACCTGGAAAGGATGAGGAGTCAGACTGGTCCGAGATGGCTCTGAAACTCTGTGTGCATGGAGGTTGTCAGGACAACTTAGAATGTTGAGGTTCTTTATGACATCACGGTGAACATGGCCCCCAAGATGGCTGCATGGTTACAGTCTGAGGATTGGCCTAGGCTAGGCTATTAAAGGGAGAGATACCCAGAAACAGCTTTGACAAACAGAAAACGGGCACAGAAACTGGAAGAGATAAAACAGACTCTGATTCAAGGGATAAGAATGGAATCCTTGGCGAGAAGTGAGAATAGAGGGACAAGCAGTGAGAGGAGAACATTGTCATCTATTCAAGCCTATGGGGAGGCCATGCTGATTCAAGCTTGAAACTTGATTGGAAACAGGAGGCCGGACTTGGGCCTTATCAGACGTACGTTGTCCTTCTGCCTTAAGCATAATCCAAAGTCAAGAATGATGTCTTGAGGACATTGAAGAGGAGATTCGATGCGTCCTTTCCTAGGCCCCTAGCATTCTTTGAAGATCAGTCTCACTTTCCATAGCTCTGGCGTCACTGGGGCCCACCGGGTACATTCTAATGTGTCCCAAGAGATGTCTTGGAAGCCTTGAAGGAATGGAGCCCTGTCATGCTTGGGGTATGTCTCTTTGTTTGGAAGGGCTGTACAAGTGTGCTGAAAATCCCCCTTTTCCAGAGGGCTTCGTTCCTTTGTGAAGGCTGCCCTCCCAGGCTAGAGTGCTCTCGTTGGCTCCAATGAAATTCTCTTCCCCTACCTCTTGTCGTAGAAGAATTATTGATTATGTGTTTTGACACCATATGTAAGGAAGTTGGCTGAAAATTAGAACATTACAATTCAGTTTCAAGAAAAATAAACAAGCCAGGGCTGAGGATGTAAGGCAAACAAATGGCACACCCTATAGAAATAAAGGAAGCCTGTATCTAGACGGAATCTAGGGGAACGTTCAAGGATCAGGGGTCAAGTTCGAAACTTCCCAAATCCAGAAATGAGACAGAAAAATATCTTTCCTGGAGAGAGGAATTCATCCGATTTGTCTAATTTTCTGGCAAACATTATGTTGGTGAATGGGGGTGCCAGGACCCCCTCCCATTTGGAGTTTCTGATCTCAGGATGTCAAGCCAACACAACTGACCACGTGTTCTCAGTGCTTAGATTGACCTACGCTAGGATAGCAAAGATTACTGCCAGTGCATCGTGCAAATTCAAAGACAACAACCAAGAATCACGAAAACACTCACACTTCGGCCTAGACAACATACGGTGATTAAAGAAATACAAAATTAATCACTTGGACTGAAGGAGAACGGACTGATAAGCATATCTAAGGGAGATATCTGAGAAAGACCATGATGAGTATACTATGGAAAAGAAAAAAAGGTCCCAGAAAATGGAAGGCGAACAGAAATCACACCTGAATAATCCACAATGAAAGATGTCAGTCTTTAGACAGACTGTGCTAGAACGTTTGAAAGTCAGAGAAATTCACAAGCCACAAAACGGCAGCGAAGGTCAAACCTGGACTAACTGGGAAGGGTGAGTTATGAGACTGCTCCAAGCGGGCTCTGAAACCCTGTGTCCATGAAGCTTGCTGGGACAGCAGAGACACAATTATGACATGTCCTCTGACATCACAGTGGACCCGAAAAACAACCTGGCCTCATCTACACAGTGCCAGAGTTGGGCTCAAGTAGCATATTCAAGTCCCATTGCACTCAACTGCAGGTGGCCAATGGAACAAGGAAGGGGCCGGCCGGTGGTGCAGCGGTGAGGACCGCACCATCTGGGTCGGTGGCCGGGGGTGGGCCAAATGGAATCCAGGGCGTAAGCCTCCTCACCACTGCTTCAGTCATTCTGGGGCAGGCGTCCGAGGTAGTGTAGAGGCAGATGGGAAGGGACGTTAGACAGGGCCAGACTTCCACGGCAAATACAGGAGCATTGCCAGCAGATGTGAGCACAGCGATGCACTTCTGCCAAACAAAACCAATTAAAAGTTGCAAAGAATAGAAAAACTAAACCTAAAAAAAACTAAAAAAACAGTTTGCCAGTGCAAAGAATAAGATCTCTATGAAGAACCTTAGCAAAACAGATGAAAGCTATGTTAATTTGAAAACTAGCAAACCTCTGGGGAAAGAAATTCAAGAAGACACAAGGAAAAAGAAGGATATTCCGCGATCTAGTAATGGAAGAATTAACACACTGCAAACGTCCATACCAGAGAAAGGAATCTCTGGATTCCGTGCAATCCCAGTCAAAGTTGCAGCGATATCTGCCACAGAGGTAGAAGAGATAATCCTAAAGTTTCTATCCAGCAACAAGAGACCCTGAATAGGCAAAGGAATCCTCAGGAAAATGAACCAAGCAGGACGTATCACACTTTCTGATTTCAACATATAGGACGACGCGCTAGGTACCGAAATGGCACAGTCTGGGCCCAAAAACAGGCACACAGACCCACGCAACAGAATCGAGAGCCCAGAGCCCAACTCAAACGTACATGGACAGCCCATTTTCGACCAGGGAGCCAAGAGGAGACAGTGGAGAAAGAAGAGTCTCTACAAGAAACTGTGCTGGGAAGCCTGCACAGCCACATGGCACACAACGAGAGTAGACCATGATGTTACACCTGGCACACACACCACCAAGAAATGGATTAAAGCCTTGAATGGCAGACTTGAGACCTTGAACCTTGTAGGAGAAGACCTAGCCAGAGTGCGCTTTGCCATCTGTCTGAGCCGCCTATTTGGAAGAAGCATGTCTGACTGGGCAAGGGCAACAAAGGAAACAAGAAACAAACGGGATCACATCAAATGCAGACGATTCTGCCCAGTCAATGAAACCATAACTCAATGCAAAGACAGCACAACAACTGGGAGAGGATGTTTGCAAAGCACACATCGGACAAAGGGTGAAAAGCCCAAAGACACAGTCAACTCACACGGCTCCAGAAGAAAAAAGACAACAAGCCAATGAAATACTGGGCAAAAGATGGAAACAGAGATTTCTCCCAAGAAGATCTAAAGAAGGCCAACAGGTGCATGAAAACTTGTTCACCATCATTAAGTCTCAGGCCAATGCAAATCCAAACTGCAAGGACATAGCAGATCACTGTGGTCAGAATGGCTATAAGGAACCAGACAGGAAACAACAAGTGTCAGAGAGTAGGTGGAGACAGGGGAAGCCTCCTGCACTGCTGGTGGGTGTGTAAACTGGTGCAGCCACTACCCCAAGCGGTGTGGAACCGCCTCAGAAATTTAAGAATCCATGTCCCCTATGATCCAGCTGTTCCTCTGTGGCGTGTTTATCCGAAGAACTCGGAAACACTGCCGCTTAAAGACGTGTGCACCACTGAGTTCACCACAGCCTTATTCCCGCTATCCAAGACTTGGAAACAGCCCTGGTGCCCAGCAAGGGACGAATGGAGAAGGAACATGGGCTATAGTCACACAATGGCATACCATTGAGCCGGAACAACGGATGCAATCCAGCCATTTGTGACCACCAGAATGGCTGTGGGGGTTTTATGGAAAGTGAAACAAGCCCCAGGGAGAATGTCAAATACCGTAGGAACTCACTTACAAGGAGAAGAAAAGGCAAGCACTAACCAACAGGTGGCACGGGACATTTGACTGGGGGTTCCCAGAGGCAAAGCGGGGCGGTGGGTGGTGGGTGAAAGAGATGATGAGGCACAAGTGTGTGGTGAGGGCCTGTGACGGCTTACGCTGGTGAAGATGATGTAACCTACACAGAAGTCTAAATCGATGAGGATGCACATCTGAAAGCTGTAGGATGTTCGAATGCAGGGTTATGGCATTAAACTCACCTAAAATCAAAAATGCAAAAAGGGGTCCAGAATGACGGCAGAAAGCTTTGGGGGCTGAAAGAGATTAGAGAAGGTGAAGTTCCCAGGATGGAAAATCACCTCAGAATGCTTACTGATGCTACAGAAAGGTAGACCGTTCCAAATAGATGAAGAGGAATACTACCAAGAAAACATGATCCGTGCTAAACCCATGAACCAACGGAAAATGTTACCGTCCATGATGTTACTACTAATCACCTTCACGAATAATCCAAACAGGCCCACATCTACCCAACTTCAGGCAAAAGGTTGGTCCAAAAGTACAATTCAGGGCCGGCCCTGTGGTGGAGCGGGTAAGTGCCCACGTTCTGCTTGGGTGGCCCGGGCCTCACTGTTTCACATCACGGGTGCAGATCACATTAGCAGTGTTAGGCAATATAGATTTCATGGTAGGGTGCGGACATAGATCATAAATAAGTAGCACTTGTGAGGCTACGTTATCAATAAGCACCAGAAAAAGAACCATGAGAATACTACAATCTAGGAACGCATCTGGTACACTTCCCCAAAGGAAGAAGGAAGGAAAACATGTGACATGCCAAGGTGGGATTGGCAGAGTGCGAGGAGATGACACGATCCTTGCGCATGAGAGGATTGCCTGGGCAACTTCAACTTGGGAGGGAGTCCAGGACTTTCTCCGGGGAAGGTCCACCCACTTGGCCGTCTACACAAGACATAAGAGAGACAACCCAGGATAATCTTACAGGAAAGAAACCAGTGTCTAGAGAGAATGTAGCAGGCCTTTCAAAGTTCGAGGAGAAAGTTAGAAAACGACAAGAAATCCAGAAAAGGGAAAACTATCCTACCTGGAAAGGATGAGGAGTCAGACTGGTCCGAGATGGCTCTGAAACTCTGTGTGCATGGAGGTTGTCAGGACAACTTAGAATGTTGAGGTTCTTTATGACATCACGGTGAACATGGCCCCCAAGATGGCTGCATGGTTACAGTCTGAGGATTGGCCTAGGCTAGGCTATTAAAGGGAGAGATACCCAGAAACAGCTTTGACAAACAGAAAACGGGCACAGAAACTGGAAGAGATAAAACAGACTCTGATTCAAGGGATAAGAATGGAATCCTTGGCGAGAAGTGAGAATAGAGGGACAAGCAGTGAGAGGAGAACATTGTCATCTATTCAAGCCTATGGGGAGGCCATGCTGATTCAAGCTTGAAACTTGATTGGAAACAGGAGGCCGGACTTGGGCCTTATCAGACGTACGTTGTCCTTCTGCCTTAAGCATAATCCAAAGTCAAGAATGATGTCTTGAGGACATTGAAGAGGAGATTCGATGCGTCCTTTCCTAGGCCCCTAGCATTCTTTGAAGATCAGTCTCACTTTCCATAGCTCTGGCGTCACTGGGGCCCACCGGGTACATTCTAATGTGTCCCAAGAGATGTCTTGGAAGCCTTGAAGGAATGGAGCCCTGTCATGCTTGGGGTATGTCTCTTTGTTTGGAAGGGCTGTACAAGTGTGCTGAAAATCCCCCTTTTCCAGAGGGCTTCGTTCCTTTGTGAAGGCTGCCCTCCCAGGCTAGAGTGCTCTCGTTGGCTCCAATGAAATTCTCTTCCCCTACCTCTTGTCGTAGAAGAATTATTGATTATGTGTTTTGACACCATATGTAAGGAAGTTGGCTGAAAATTAGAACATTACAATTCAGTTTCAAGAAAAATAAACAAGCCAGGGCTGAGGATGTAAGGCAAACAAATGGCACACCCTATAGAAATAAAGGAAGCCTGTATCTAGACGGAATCTAGGGGAACGTTCAAGGATCAGGGGTCAAGTTCGAAACTTCCCAAATCCAGAAATGAGACAGAAAAATATCTTTCCTGGAGAGAGGAATTCATCCGATTTGTCTAATTTTCTGGCAAACATTATGTTGGTGAATGGGGGTGCCAGGACCCCCTCCCATTTGGAGTTTCTGATCTCAGGATGTCAAGCCAACACAACTGACCACGTGTTCTCAGTGCTTAGATTGACCTACGCTAGGATAGCAAAGATTACTGCCAGTGCATCGTGCAAATTCAAAGACAACAACCAAGAATCACGAAAACACTCACACTTCGGCCTAGACAACATACGGTGATTAAAGAAATACAAAATTAATCACTTGGACTGAAGGAGAACGGACTGATAAGCATATCTAAGGGAGATATCTGAGAAAGACCATGATGAGTATACTATGGAAAAGAAAAAAAGGTCCCAGAAAATGGAAGGCGAACAGAAATCACACCTGAATAATCCACAATGAAAGATGTCAGTCTTTAGACAGACTGTGCTAGAACGTTTGAAAGTCAGAGAAATTCACAAGCCACAAAACGGCAGCGAAGGTCAAACCTGGACTAACTGGGAAGGGTGAGTTATGAGACTGCTCCAAGCGGGCTCTGAAACCCTGTGTCCATGAAGCTTGCTGGGACAGCAGAGACACAATTATGACATGTCCTCTGACATCACAGTGGACCCGAAAAACAACCTGGCCTCATCTACACAGTGCCAGAGTTGGGCTCAAGTAGCATATTCAAGTCCCATTGCACTCAACTGCAGGTGGCCAATGGAACAAGGAAGGGGCCGGCCGGTGGTGCAGCGGTGAGGACCGCACCATCTGGGTCGGTGGCCGGGGGTGGGCCAAATGGAATCCAGGGCGTAAGCCTCCTCACCACTGCTTCAGTCATTCTGGGGCAGGCGTCCGAGGTAGTGTAGAGGCAGATGGGAAGGGACGTTAGACAGGGCCAGACTTCCACGGCAAATACAGGAGCATTGCCAGCAGATGTGAGCACAGCGATGCACTTCTGCCAAACAAAACCAATTAAAAGTTGCAAAGAATAGAAAAACTAAATCTAAAAAAAACTAAAAAAACAGTTTGCCAGTGCAAAGAATAAGATCTCTATGAAGAACCTTAGCAAAACAGATGAAAGCTATGTTAATTTGAAAACTAGCAAACCTCTGGGGAAAGAAATTCAAGAAGACACAAGGAAAAAGAAGGATATTCCGCGATCTAGTAATGGAAGAATTAACACACTGCAAACGTCCATACCAGAGAAAGGAATCTCTGGATTCCGTGCAATCCCAGTCAAAGTTGCAGCGATATCTGCCACAGAGGTAGAAGAGATAATCCTAAAGTTTCTATCCAGCAACAAGAGACCCTGAATAGGCAAAGGAATCCTCAGGAAAATGAACCAAGCAGGACGTATCACACTTTCTGATTTCAACATATAGGACGACGCGCTAGGTACCGAAATGGCACAGTCTGGGCCCAAAAACAGGCACACAGACGCACGCAACAGAATCGAGAGCCCAGAGCCCAACTCAAACGTACATGGACAGCCCATTTTCGACCAGGGAGCCAAGAGGAGACAGTGGAGAAAGAAGAGTCTCTACAAGAAACTGTGCTGGGAAGCCTGCACAGCCACATGGCACACAACGAGAGTAGACCATGATGTTACACCTGGCACACACACCACCAAGAAATGGATTAAAGCCTTGAATGGCAGACTTGAGACCTTGAACCTTGTAGGAGAAGACCTAGCCAGAGTGCGCTTTGCCATCTGTCTGAGCCGCCTATTTGGAAGAAGCATGTCTGACTGGGCAAGGGCAACAAAGGAAACAAGAAACAAACGGGATCACATCAAATGCAGACGATTCTGCCCAGTCAATGAAACCATAACTCAATGCAAAGACAGCACAACAACTGGGAGAGGATGTTTGCAAAGCACACATCGGACAAAGGGTGAAAAGCCCAAAGACACAGTCAACTCACACGGCTCCAGAAGAAAAAAGACAACAAGCCAATGAAATACTGGGCAAAAGATGGAAACAGAGATTTCTCCCAAGAAGATCTAAAGAAGGCCAACAGGTGCATGAAAACTTGTTCACCATCATTAAGTCTCAGGCCAATGCAAATCCAAACTGCAAGGACATAGCAGATCACTGTGGTCAGAATGGCTATAAGGAACCAGACAGGAAACAACAAGTGTCAGAGAGTAGGTGGAGACAGGGGAAGCCTCCTGCACTGCTGGTGGGTGTGTAAACTGGTGCAGCCACTACCCCAAGCGGTGTGGAACCGCCTCAGAAATTTAAGAATCCATGTCCCCTATGATCCAGCTGTTCCTCTGTGGCGTGTTTATCCGAAGAACTCGGAAACACTGCCGCTTAAAGACGTGTGCACCACTGAGTTCACCACAGCCTTATTCCCGCTATCCAAGACTTGGAAACAGCCCTGGTGCCCAGCAAGGGACGAATGGAGAAGGAACATGGGCTATAGTCACACAATGGCATACCATTGAGCCGGAACAACGGATGCAATCCAGCCATTTGTGACCACCAGAATGGCTGTGGGGGTTTTATGGAAAGTGAAACAAGCCCCAGGGAGAATGTCAAATACCGTAGGAACTCACTTACAAGGAGAAGAAAAGGCAAGCACTAACCAACAGGTGGCACGGGACATTTGACTGGGGGTTCCCAGAGGCAAAGCGGGGCGGTGGGTGGTGGGTGAAAGAGATGATGAGGCACAAGTGTGTGGTGAGGGCCTGTGACGGCTTACGCTGGTGAAGATGATGTAACCTACACAGAAGTCTAAATCGATGAGGATGCACATCTGAAAGCTGTAGGATGTTCGAATGCAGGGTTATGGCATTAAATTCACCTAAAATCAAAAATGCAAAAAGGGGTCCAGAATGACGGCAGAAAGCTTTGGGGGCTGAAAGAGATTAGAGAAGGTGAAGTTCCCAGGATGGAAAATCACCTCAGAATGCTTACTGATGCTACAGAAAGGTAGACCGTTCCAAATAGATGAAGAGGAATACTACCAAGAAAACATGATCCGTGCTAAACCCATGAACCAACGGAAAATGTTACCGTCCATGATGTTACTACTAATCACCTTCACGAATAATCCAAACAGGCCCACATCTACCCAACTTCAGGCAAAAGGTTGGTCCAAAAGTACAATTCAGGGCCGGCCCTGTGGTGGAGCGGGTAAGTGCCCACGTTCTGCTTGGGTGGCCCGGGCCTCACTGTTTCACATCACGGGTGCAGATCACATTAGCAGTGTTAGGCAATATAGATTTCATGGTAGGGTGCGGACATAGATCATAAATAAGTAGCACTTGTGAGGCTACGTTATCAATAAGCACCAGAAAAAGAACCATGAGAATACTACAATCTAGGAACGCATCTGGTACACTTCCCCAAAGGAAGAAGGAAGGAAAACATGTGACATGCCAAGGTGGGATTGGCAGAGTGCGAGGAGATGACACGATCCTTGCGCATGAGAGGATTGCCTGGGCAACTTCAACTTGGGAGGGAGTCCAGGACTTTCTCCGGGGAAGGTCCACCCACTTGGCCGTCTACACAAGACATAAGAGAGACAACCCAGGATAATCTTACAGGAAAGAAACCAGTGTCTAGAGAGAATGTAGCAGGCCTTTCAAAGTTCGAGGAGAAAGTTAGAAAACGACAAGAAATCCAGAAAAGGGAAAACTATCCTACCTGGAAAGGATGAGGAGTCAGACTGGTCCGAGATGGCTCTGAAACTCTGTGTGCATGGAGGTTGTCAGGACAACTTAGAATGTTGAGGTTCTTTATGACATCACGGTGAACATGGCCCCCAAGATGGCTGCATGGTTACAGTCTGAGGATTGGCCTAGGCTAGGCTATTAAAGGGAGAGATACCCAGAAACAGCTTTGCCAAACAGAAAACGGGCACAGAAACTGGAAGAGATAAAACAGACTCTGATTCAAGGGATAAGAATGGAATCCTTGGCGAGAAGTGAGAATAGAGGGACAAGCAGTGAGAGGAGAACATTGTCATCTATTCAAGCCTATGGGGAGGCCATGCTGATTCAAGCTTGAAACTTGATTGGAAACAGGAGGCCGGACTTGGGCCTTATCAGACGTACGTTGTCCTTCTGCCTTAAGCATAATCCAAAGTCAAGAATGATGTCTTGAGGACATTGAAGAGGAGATTCGATGCGTCCTTTCCTAGGCCCCTAGCATTCTTTGAAGATCAGTCTCACTTTCCATAGCTCTGGCGTCACTGGGGCCCACCGGGTACATTCTAATGTGTCCCAAGAGATGTCTTGGAAGCCTTGAAGGAATGGAGCCCTGTCATGCTTGGGGTATGTCTCTTTGTTTGGAAGGGCTGTACAAGTGTGCTGAAAATCCCCCTTTTCCAGAGGGCTTCGTTCCTTTGTGAAGGCTGCCCTCCCAGGCTAGAGTGCTCTCGTTGGCTCCAATGAAATTCTCTTCCCCTACCTCTTGTCGTAGAAGAATTATTGATTATGTGTTTTGACACCATATGTAAGGAAGTTGGCTGAAAATTAGAACATTACAATTCAGTTTCAAGAAAAATAAACAAGCCAGGGCTGAGGATGTAAGGCAAACAAATGGCACACCCTATAGAAATAAAGGAAGCCTGTATCTAGACGGAATCTAGGGGAACGTTCAAGGATCAGGGGTCAAGTTCGAAACTTCCCAAATCCAGAAATGAGACAGAAAAATATCTTTCCTGGAGAGAGGAATTCATCCGATTTGTCTAATTTTCTGGCAAACATTATGTTGGTGAATGGGGGTGCCAGGACCCCCTCCCATTTGGAGTTTCTGATCTCAGGATGTCAAGCCAACACAACTGACCACGTGTTCTCAGTGCTTAGATTGACCTACGCTAGGATAGCAAAGATTACTGCCAGTGCATCGTGCAAATTCAAAGACAACAACCAAGAATCACGAAAACACTCACACTTCGGCCTAGACAACATACGGTGATTAAAGAAATACAAAATTAATCACTTGGACTGAAGGAGAACGGACTGATAAGCATATCTAAGGGAGATATCTGAGAAAGACCATGATGAGTATACTATGGAAAAGAAAAAAAGGTCCCAGAAAATGGAAGGCGAACAGAAATCACACCTGAATAATCCACAATGAAAGATGTCAGTCTTTAGACAGACTGTGCTAGAACGTTTGAAAGTCAGAGAAAGTCACAAGCCACAAAACGGCAGCGAAGGTCAAACCTGGACTAACTGGGAAGGGTGAGTTATGAGACTGCTCCAAGCGGGCTCTGAAACCCTGTGTCCATGAAGCTTGCTGGGACAGCAGAGACACAATTATGACATGTCCTCTGACATCACAGTGGACCCGAAAAACAACCTGGCCTCATCTACACAGTGCCAGAGTTGGGCTCAAGTAGCATATTCAAGTCCCATTGCACTCAACTGCAGGTGGCCAATGGAACAAGGAAGGGGCCGGCCGGTGGTGCAGCGGTGAGGACCGCACCATCTGGGTCGGTGGCCGGGGGTGGGCCAAATGGAATCCAGGGCGTAAGCCTCCTCACCACTGCTTCAGTCATTCTGGGGCAGGCGTCCGAGGTAGTGTAGAGGCAGATGGGAAGGGACGTTAGACAGGGCCAGACTTCCACGGCAAATACAGGAGCATTGCCAGCAGATGTGAGCACAGCGATGCACTTCTGCCAAACAAAACCAATTAAAAGTTGCAAAGAATAGAAAAACTAAACCTAAGAAAAACCAAAAAACAGTTTGCCAGTGCAAAGAATAAGATCTCTATGAAGAACCTTAGCAAAACAGATGAAAGCTATGTTAATTTGAAAACTAGCAAACCTCTGGGGAAAGAAATTCAAGAAGACACAAGGAAAAAGAAGGATATTCCGCGATCTAGTAATGGAAGAATTAACACACTGCAAACGTCCATACCAGAGAAAGGAATCTCTGGATTCCGTGCAATCCCAGTCAAAGTTGCAGCGATATCTGCCACAGAGGTAGAAGAGATAATCCTAAAGTTTCTATCCAGCAACAAGAGACCCTGAATAGGCAAAGGAATCCTCAGGAAAATGAACCAAGCAGGACGTATCACACTTTCTGATTTCAACATATAGGACGACGCGCTAGGTACCGAAATGGCACAGTCTGGGCCCAAAAACAGGCACACAGACCCACGCAACAGAATCGAGAGCCCAGAGCCCAACTCAAACGTACATGGACAGCCCATTTTCGACCAGGGAGCCAAGAGGAGACAGTGGAGAAAGAAGAGTCTCTACAAGAAACTGTGCTGGGAAGCCTGCACAGCCACATGGCACACAACGAGAGTAGACCATGATGTTACACCTGGCACACACACCACCAAGAAATGGATTAAAGCCTTGAATGGCAGACTTGAGACCTTGAACCTTGTAGGAGAAGACCTAGCCAGAGTGCGCTTTGCCATCTGTCTGAGCCGCCTATTTGGAAGAAGCATGTCTGACTGGGCAAGGGCAACAAAGGAAACAAGAAACAAACGGGATCACATCAAATGCAGACGATTCTGCCCAGTCAATGAAACCATAACTCAATGCAAAGACAGCACAACAACTGGGAGAGGATGTTTGCAAAGCACACATCGGACAAAGGGTGAAAAGCCCAAAGACACAGTCAACTCACACGGCTCCAGAAGAAAAAAGACAACAAGCCAATGAAATACTGGGCAAAAGATGGAAACAGAGATTTCTCCCAAGAAGATCTAAAGAAGGCCAACAGGTGCATGAAAACTTGTTCACCATCATTAAGTCTCAGGCCAATGCAAATCCAAACTGCAAGGACATAGCAGATCACTGTGGTCAGAATGGCTATAAGGAACCAGACAGGAAACAACAAGTGTCAGAGAGTAGGTGGAGACAGGGGAAGCCTCCTGCACTGCTGGTGGGTGTGTAAACTGGTGCAGCCACTACCCCAAGCGGTGTGGAACCGCCTCAGAAATTTAAGAATCCATGTCCCCTATGATCCAGCTGTTCCTCTGTGGCGTGTTTATCCGAAGAACTCGGAAACACTGCCGCTTAAAGACGTGTGCACCACTGAGTTCACCACAGCCTTATTCCCGCTATCCAAGACTTGGAAACAGCCCTGGTGCCCAGCAAGGGACGAATGGAGAAGGAACATGGGCTATAGTCACACAATGGCATACCATTGAGCCGGAACAACGGATGCAATCCAGCCATTTGTGACCACCAGAATGGCTGTGGGGGTTTTATGGAAAGTGAAACAAGCCCCAGGGAGAATGTCAAATACCGTAGGAACTCACTTACAAGGAGAAGAAAAGGCAAGCACTAACCAACAGGTGGCACGGGACATTTGACTGGGGGTTCCCAGAGGCAAAGCGGGGCGGTGGGTGGTGGGTGAAAGAGATGATGAGGCACAAGTGTGTGGTGAGGGCCTGTGACGGCTTACGCTGGTGAAGATGATGTAACCTACACAGAAGTCTAAATCGATGAGGATGCACATCTGAAAGCTGTAGGATGTTCGAATGCAGGGTTATGGCATTAAATTCACCTAAAATCAAAAATGCAAAAAGGGGTCCAGAATGACGGCAGAAAGCTTTGGGGGCTGAAAGAGATTAGAGAAGGTGAAGTTCCCAGGATGGAAAATCACCTCAGAATGCTTACTGATGCTACAGAAAGGTAGACCGTTCCAAATAGATGAAGAGGAATACTACCAAGAAAACATGATCCGTGCTAAACCCATGAACCAACGGAAAATGTTACCGTCCATGATGTTACTACTAATCACCTTCACGAATAATCCAAACAGGCCCACATCTACCCAACTTCAGGCAAAAGGTTGGTCCAAAAGTACAATTCAGGGCCGGCCCTGTGGTGGAGCGGGTAAGTGCCCACGTTCTGCTTGGGTGGCCCGGGCCTCACTGTTTCACATCACGGGTGCAGATCACATTAGCAGTGTTAGGCAATATAGATTTCATGGTAGGGTGCGGACATAGATCATAAATAAGTAGCACTTGTGAGGCTACGTTATCAATAAGCACCAGAAAAAGAACCATGAGAATACTACAATCTAGGAACGCATCTGGTACACTTCCCCAAAGGAAGAAGGAAGGAAAACATGTGACATGCCAAGGTGGGATTGGCAGAGTGCGAGGAGATGACACGATCCTTGCGCATGAGAGGATTGCCTGGGCAACTTCAACTTGGGAGGGAGTCCAGGACTTTCTCCGGGGAAGGTCCACCCACTTGGCCGTCTACACAAGACATAAGAGAGACAACCCAGGATAATCTTACAGGAAAGAAACCAGTGTCTAGAGAGAATGTAGCAGGCCTTTCAAAGTTCGAGGAGAAAGTTAGAAAACGACAAGAAATCCAGAAAAGGGAAAACTATCCTACCTGGAAAGGATGAGGAGTCAGACTGGTCCGAGATGGCTCTGAAACTCTGTGTGCATGGAGGTTGTCAGGACAACTTAGAATGTTGAGGTTCTTTATGACATCACGGTGAACATGGCCCCCAAGATGGCTGCATGGTTACAGTCTGAGGATTGGCCTAGGCTAGGCTATTAAAGGGAGAGATACCCAGAAACAGCTTTGACAAACAGAAAACGGGCACAGAAACTGGAAGAGATAAAACAGACTCTGATTCAAGGGATAAGAATGGAATCCTTGGCGAGAAGTGAGAATAGAGGGACAAGCAGTGAGAGGAGAACATTGTCATCTATTCAAGCCTATGGGGAGGCCATGCTGATTCAAGCTTGAAACTTGATTGGAAACAGGAGGCCGGACTTGGGCCTTATCAGACGTACGTTGTCCTTCTGCCTTAAGCATAATCCAAAGTCAAGAATGATGTCTTGAGGACATTGAAGAGGAGATTCGATGCGTCCTTTCCTAGGCCCCTAGCATTCTTTGAAGATCAGTCTCACTTTCCATAGCTCTGGCGTCACTGGGGCCCACCGGGTACATTCTAATGTGTCCCAAGAGATGTCTTGGAAGCCTTGAAGGAATGGAGCCCTGTCATGCTTGGGGTATGTCTCTTTGTTTGGAAGGGCTGTACAAGTGTGCTGAAAATCCCCCTTTTCCAGAGGGCTTCGTTCCTTTGTGAAGGCTGCCCTCCCAGGCTAGAGTGCTCTCGTTGGCTCCAATGAAATTCTCTTCCCCTACCTCTTGTCGTAGAAGAATTATTGATTATGTGTTTTGACACCATATGTAAGGAAGTTGGCTGAAAATTAGAACATTACAATTCAGTTTCAAGAAAAATAAACAAGCCCTATAGAAATAAAGGAAGCCTGTATCTAGACGGAATCTAGGGGAACGTTCAAGGATCAGGGGTCAAGTTCGAAACTTCCCAAATCCAGAAATGAGACAGAAAAATATCTTTCCTGGAGAGAGGAATTCATCCGATTTGTCTAATTTTCTGGCAAACATTATGTTGGTGAATGGGGGTGCCAGGACCCCCTCCCATTTGGAGTTTCTGATCTCAGGATGTCAAGCCAACACAACTGACCACGTGTTCTCAGTGCTTAGATTGACCTACGCTAGGATAGCAAAGATTACTGCCAGTGCATCGTGCAAATTCAAAGACAACAACCAAGAATCACGAAAACACTCACACTTCGGCCTAGACAACATACGGTGATTAAAGAAATACAAAATTAATCACTTGGACTGAAGGAGAACGGACTGATAAGCATATCTAAGGGAGATATCTGAGAAAGACCATGATGAGTATACTATGGAAAAGAAAAAAAGGTCCCAGAAAATGGAAGGCGAACAGAAATCACACCTGAATAATCCACAATGAAAGATGTCAGTCTTTAGACAGACTGTGCTAGAACGTTTGAAAGTCAGAGAAATTCACAAGCCACAAAACGGCAGCGAAGGTCAAACCTGGACTAACTGGGAAGGGTGAGTTATGAGACTGCTCCAAGCGGGCTCTGAAACCCTGTGTCCATGAAGCTTGCTGGGACAGCAGAGACACAATTATGACATGTCCTCTGACATCACAGTGGACCCGAAAAACAACCTGGCCTCATCTACACAGTGCCAGAGTTGGGCTCAAGTAGCATATTCAAGTCCCATTGCACTCAACTGCAGGTGGCCAATGGAACAAGGAAGGGGCCGGCCGGTGGTGCAGCGGTGAGGACCGCACCATCTGGGTCGGTGGCCGGGGGTGGGCCAAATGGAATCCAGGGCGTAAGCCTCCTCACCACTGCTTCAGTCATTCTGGGGCAGGCGTCCGAGGTAGTGTAGAGGCAGATGGGAAGGGACGTTAGACAGGGCCAGACTTCCACGGCAAATACAGGAGCATTGCCAGCAGATGTGAGCACAGCGATGCACTTCTGCCAAACAAAACCAATTAAAAGTTGCAAAGAATAGAAAAACTAAACCTAAAAAAAACTAAAAAAACAGTTTGCCAGTGCAAAGAATAAGATCTCTATGAAGAACCTTAGCAAAACAGATGAAAGCTATGTTAATTTGAAAACTAGCAAACCTCTGGGGAAAGAAATTCAAGAAGACACAAGGAAAAAGAAGGATATTCCGCGATCTAGTAATGGAAGAATTAACACACTGCAAACGTCCATACCAGAGAAAGGAATCTCTGGATTCCGTGCAATCCCAGTCAAAGTTGCAGCGATATCTGCCACAGAGGTAGAAGAGATAATCCTAAAGTTTCTATCCAGCAACAAGAGACCCTGAATAGGCAAAGGAATCCTCAGGAAAATGAACCAAGCAGGACGTATCACACTTTCTGATTTCAACATATAGGACGACGCGCTAGGTACCGAAATGGCACAGTCTGGGCCCAAAAACAGGCACACAGACCCACGCAACAGAATCGAGAGCCCAGAGCCCAACTCAAACGTACATGGACAGCCCATTTTCGACCAGGGAGCCAAGAGGAGACAGTGGAGAAAGAAGAGTCTCTACAAGAAACTGTGCTGGGAAGCCTGCACAGCCACATGGCACACAACGAGAGTAGACCATGATGTTACACCTGGCACACACACCACCAAGAAATGGATTAAAGCCTTGAATGGCAGACTTGAGACCTTGAACCTTGTAGGAGAAGACCTAGCCAGAGTGCGCTTTGCCATCTGTCTGAGCCGCCTATTTGGAAGAAGCATGTCTGACTGGGCAAGGGCAACAAAGGAAACAAGAAACAAACGGGATCACATCAAATGCAGACGATTCTGCCCAGTCAATGAAACCATAACTCAATGCAAAGACAGCACAACAACTGGGAGAGGATGTTTGCAAAGCACACATCGGACAAAGGGTGAAAAGCCCAAAGACACAGTCAACTCACACGGCTCCAGAAGAAAAAAGACAACAAGCCAATGAAATACTGGGCAAAAGATGGAAACAGAGATTTCTCCCAAGAAGATCTAAAGAAGGCCAACAGGTGCATGAAAACTTGTTCACCATCATTAAGTCTCAGGCCAATGCAAATCCAAACTGCAAGGACATAGCAGATCACTGTGGTCAGAATGGCTATAAGGAACCAGACAGGAAACAACAAGTGTCAGAGAGTAGGTGGAGACAGGGGAAGCCTCCTGCACTGCTGGTGGGTGTGTAAACTGGTGCAGCCACTACCCCAAGCGGTGTGGAACCGCCTCAGAAATTTAAGAATCCATGTCCCCTATGATCCAGCTGTTCCTCTGTGGCGTGTTTATCCGAAGAACTCGGAAACACTGCCGCTTAAAGACGTGTGCACCACTGAGTTCACCACAGCCTTATTCCCGCTATCCAAGACTTGGAAACAGCCCTGGTGCCCAGCAAGGGACGAATGGAGAAGGAACATGGGCTATAGTCACACAATGGCATACCATTGAGCCGGAACAACGGATGCAATCCAGCCATTTGTGACCACCAGAATGGCTGTGGGGGTTTTATGGAAAGTGAAACAAGCCCCAGGGAGAATGTCAAATACCGTAGGAACTCACTTACAAGGAGAAGAAAAGGCAAGCACTAACCAACAGGTGGCACGGGACATTTGACTGGGGGTTCCCAGAGGCAAAGCGGGGCGGTGGGTGGTGGGTGAAAGAGATGATGAGGCACAAGTGTGTGGTGAGGGCCTGTGACGGCTTACGCTGGTGAAGATGATGTAACCTACACAGAAGTCTAAATCGATGAGGATGCACATCTGAAAGCTGTAGGATGTTCGAATGCAGGGTTATGGCATTAAACTCACCTAAAATCAAAAATGCAAAAAGGGGTCCAGAATGACGGCAGAAAGCTTTGGGGGCTGAAAGAGATTAGAGAAGGTGAAGTTCCCAGGATGGAAAATCACCTCAGAATGCTTACTGATGCTACAGAAAGGTAGACCGTTCCAAATAGATGAAGAGGAATACTACCAAGAAAACATGATCCGTGCTAAACCCATGAACCAACGGAAAATGTTACCGTCCATGATGTTACTACTAATCACCTTCACGAATAATCCAAACAGGCCCACATCTACCCAACTTCAGGCAAAAGGTTGGTCCAAAAGTACAATTCAGGGCCGGCCCTGTGGTGGAGCGGGTAAGTGCCCACGTTCTGCTTGGGTGGCCCGGGCCTCACTGTTTCACATCACGGGTGCAGATCACATTAGCAGTGTTAGGCAATATAGATTTCATGGTAGGGTGCGGACATAGATCATAAATAAGTAGCACTTGTGAGGCTACGTTATCAATAAGCACCAGAAAAAGAACCATGAGAATACTACAATCTAGGAACGCATCTGGTACACTTCCCCAAAGGAAGAAGGAAGGAAAACATGTGACATGCCAAGGTGGGATTGGCAGAGTGCGAGGAGATGACACGATCCTTGCGCATGAGAGGATTGCCTGGGCAACTTCAACTTGGGAGGGAGTCCAGGACTTTCTCCGGGGAAGGTCCACCCACTTGGCCGTCTACACAAGACATAAGAGAGACAACCCAGGATAATCTTACAGGAAAGAAACCAGTGTCTAGAGAGAATGTAGCAGGCCTTTCAAAGTTCGAGGAGAAAGTTAGAAAACGACAAGAAATCCAGAAAAGGGAAAACTATCCTACCTGGAAAGGATGAGGAGTCAGACTGGTCCGAGATGGCTCTGAAACTCTGTGTGCATGGAGGTTGTCAGGACAACTTAGAATGTTGAGGTTCTTTATGACATCACGGTGAACATGGCCCCCAAGATGGCTGCATGGTTACAGTCTGAGGATTGGCCTAGGCTAGGCTATTAAAGGGAGAGATACCCAGAAACAGCTTTGACAAACAGAAAACGGGCACAGAAACTGGAAGAGATAAAACAGACTCTGATTCAAGGGATAAGAATGGAATCCTTGGCGAGAAGTGAGAATAGAGGGACAAGCAGTGAGAGGAGAACATTGTCATCTATTCAAGCCTATGGGGAGGCCATGCTGATTCAAGCTTGAAACTTGATTGGAAACAGGAGGCCGGACTTGGGCCTTATCAGACGTACGTTGTCCTTCTGCCTTAAGCATAATCCAAAGTCAAGAATGATGTCTTGAGGACATTGAAGAGGAGATTCGATGCGTCCTTTCCTAGGCCCCTAGCATTCTTTGAAGATCAGTCTCACTTTCCATAGCTCTGGCGTCACTGGGGCCCACCGGGTACATTCTAATGTGTCCCAAGAGATGTCTTGGAAGCCTTGAAGGAATGGAGCCCTGTCATGCTTGGGGTATGTCTCTTTGTTTGGAAGGGCTGTACAAGTGTGCTGAAAATCCCCCTTTTCCAGAGGGCTTCGTTCCTTTGTGAAGGCTGCCCTCCCAGGCTAGAGTGCTCTCGTTGGCTCCAATGAAATTCTCTTCCCCTACCTCTTGTCGTAGAAGAATTATTGATTATGTGTTTTGACACCATATGTAAGGAAGTTGGCTGAAAATTAGAACATTACAATTCAGTTTCAAGAAAAATAAACAAGCCAGGGCTGAGGATGTAAGGCAAACAAATGGCACACCCTATAGAAATAAAGGAAGCCTGTATCTAGACGGAATCTAGGGGAACGTTCAAGGATCAGGGGTCAAGTTCGAAACTTCCCAAATCCAGAAATGAGACAGAAAAATATCTTTCCTGGAGAGAGGAATTCATCCGATTTGTCTAATTTTCTGGCAAACATTATGTTGGTGAATGGGGGTGCCAGGACCCCCTCCCATTTGGAGTTTCTGATCTCAGGATGTCAAGCCAACACAACTGACCACGTGTTCTCAGTGCTTAGATTGACCTACGCTAGGATAGCAAAGATTACTGCCAGTGCATCGTGCAAATTCAAAGACAACAACCAAGAATCACGAAAACACTCACACTTCGGCCTAGACAACATACGGTGATTAAAGAAATACAAAATTAATCACTTGGACTGAAGGAGAACGGACTGATAAGCATATCTAAGGGAGATATCTGAGAAAGACCATGATGAGTATACTATGGAAAAGAAAAAAAGGTCCCAGAAAATGGAAGGCGAACAGAAATCACACCTGAATAATCCACAATGAAAGATGTCAGTCTTTAGACAGACTGTGCTAGAACGTTTGAAAGTCAGAGAAATTCACAAGCCACAAAACGGCAGCGAAGGTCAAACCTGGACTAACTGGGAAGGGTGAGTTATGAGACTGCTCCAAGCGGGCTCTGAAACCCTGTGTCCATGAAGCTTGCTGGGACAGCAGAGACACAATTATGACATGTCCTCTGACATCACAGTGGACCCGAAAAACAACCTGGCCTCATCTACACAGTGCCAGAGTTGGGCTCAAGTAGCATATTCAAGTCCCATTGCACTCAACTGCAGGTGGCCAATGGAACAAGGAAGGGGCCGGCCGGTGGTGCAGCGGTGAGGACCGCACCATCTGGGTCGGTGGCCGGGGGTGGGCCAAATGGAATCCAGGGCGTAAGCCTCCTCACCACTGCTTCAGTCATTCTGGGGCAGGCGTCCGAGGTAGTGTAGAGGCAGATGGGAAGGGACGTTAGACAGGGCCAGACTTCCACGGCAAATACAGGAGCATTGCCAGCAGATGTGAGCACAGCGATGCACTTCTGCCAAACAAAACCAATTAAAAGTTGCAAAGAATAGAAAAACTAAACCTAAAAAAAACTAAAAAAACAGTTTGCCAGTGCAAAGAATAAGATCTCTATGAAGAACCTTAGCAAAACAGATGAAAGCTATGTTAATTTGAAAACTAGCAAACCTCTGGGGAAAGAAATTCAAGAAGACACAAGGAAAAAGAAGGATATTCCGCGATCTAGTAATGGAAGAATTAACACACTGCAAACGTCCATACCAGAGAAAGGAATCTCTGGATTCCGTGCAATCCCAGTCAAAGTTGCAGCGATATCTGCCACAGAGGTAGAAGAGATAATCCTAAAGTTTCTATCCAGCAACAAGAGACCCTGAATAGGCAAAGGAATCCTCAGGAAAATGAACCAAGCAGGACGTATCACACTTTCTGATTTCAACATATAGGACGACGCGCTAGGTACCGAAATGGCACAGTCTGGGCCCAAAAACAGGCACACAGACCCACGCAACAGAATCGAGAGCCCAGAGCCCAACTCAAACGTACATGGACAGCCCATTTTCGACCAGGGAGCCAAGAGGAGACAGTGGAGAAAGAAGAGTCTCTACAAGAAACTGTGCTGGGAAGCCTGCACAGCCACATGGCACACAACGAGAGTAGACCATGATGTTACACCTGGCACACACACCACCAAGAAATGGATTAAAGCCTTGAATGGCAGACTTGAGACCTTGAACCTTGTAGGAGAAGACCTAGCCAGAGTGCGCTTTGCCATCTGTCTGAGCCGCCTATTTGGAAGAAGCATGTCTGACTGGGCAAGGGCAACAAAGGAAACAAGAAACAAACGGGATCACATCAAATGCAGACGATTCTGCCCAGTCAATGAAACCATAACTCAATGCAAAGACAGCACAACAACTGGGAGAGGATGTTTGCAAAGCACACATCGGACAAAGGGTGAAAAGCCCAAAGACACAGTCAACTCACACGGCTCCAGAAGAAAAAAGACAACAAGCCAATGAAATACTGGGCAAAAGATGGAAACAGAGATTTCTCCCAAGAAGATCTAAAGAAGGCCAACAGGTGCATGAAAACTTGTTCACCATCATTAAGTCTCAGGCCAATGCAAATCCAAACTGCAAGGACATAGCAGATCACTGTGGTCAGAATGGCTATAAGGAACCAGACAGGAAACAACAAGTGTCAGAGAGTAGGTGGAGACAGGGGAAGCCTCCTGCACTGCTGGTGGGTGTGTAAACTGGTGCAGCCACTACCCCAAGCGGTGTGGAACCGCCTCAGAAATTTAAGAATCCATGTCCCCTATGATCCAGCTGTTCCTCTGTGGCGTGTTTATCCGAAGAACTCGGAAACACTGCCGCTTAAAGACGTGTGCACCACTGAGTTCACCACAGCCTTATTCCCGCTATCCAAGACTTGGAAACAGCCCTGGTGCCCAGCAAGGGACGAATGGAGAAGGAACATGGGCTATAGTCACACAATGGCATACCATTGAGCCGGAACAACGGATGCAATCCAGCCATTTGTGACCACCAGAATGGCTGTGGGGGTTTTATGGAAAGTGAAACAAGCCCCAGGGAGAATGTCAAATACCGTAGGAACTCACTTACAAGGAGAAGAAAAGGCAAGCACTAACCAACAGGTGGCACGGGACATTTGACTGGGGGTTCCCAGAGGCAAAGCGGGGCGGTGGGTGGTGGGTGAAAGAGATGATGAGGCACAAGTGTGTGGTGAGGGCCTGTGACGGCTTACGCTGGTGAAGATGATGTAACCTACACAGAAGTCTAAATCGATGAGGATGCACATCTGAAAGCTGTAGGATGTTCGAATGCAGGGTTATGGCATTAAACTCACCTAAAATCAAAAATGCAAAAAGGGGTCCAGAATGACGGCAGAAAGCTTTGGGGGCTGAAAGAGATTAGAGAAGGTGAAGTTCCCAGGATGGAAAATCACCTCAGAATGCTTACTGATGCTACAGAAAGGTAGACCGTTCCAAATAGATGAAGAGGAATACTACCAAGAAAACATGATCCGTGCTAAACCCATGAACCAACGGAAAATGTTACCGTCCATGATGTTACTACTAATCACCTTCACGAATAATCCAAACAGGCCCACATCTACCCAACTTCAGGCAAAAGGTTGGTCCAAAAGTACAATTCAGGGCCGGCCCTGTGGTGGAGCGGGTAAGTGCCCACGTTCTGCTTGGGTGGCCCGGGCCTCACTGTTTCACATCACGGGTGCAGATCACATTAGCAGTGTTAGGCAATATAGATTTCATGGTAGGGTGCGGACATAGATCATAAATAAGTAGCACTTGTGAGGCTACGTTATCAATAAGCACCAGAAAAAGAACCATGAGAATACTACAATCTAGGAACGCATCTGGTACACTTCCCCAAAGGAAGAAGGAAGGAAAACATGTGACATGCCAAGGTGGGATTGGCAGAGTGCGAGGAGATGACACGATCCTTGCGCATGAGAGGATTGCCTGGGCAACTTCAACTTGGGAGGGAGTCCAGGACTTTCTCCGGGGAAGGTCCACCCACTTGGCCGTCTACACAAGACATAAGAGAGACAACCCAGGATAATCTTACAGGAAAGAAACCAGTGTCTAGAGAGAATGTAGCAGGCCTTTCAAAGTTCGAGGAGAAAGTTAGAAAACGACAAGAAATCCAGAAAAGGGAAAACTATCCTACCTGGAAAGGATGAGGAGTCAGACTGGTCCGAGATGGCTCTGAAACTCTGTGTGCATGGAGGTTGTCAGGACAACTTAGAATGTTGAGGTTCTTTATGACATCACGGTGAACATGGCCCCCAAGATGGCTGCATGGTTACAGTCTGAGGATTGGCCTAGGCTAGGCTATTAAAGGGAGAGATACCCAGAAACAGCTTTGACAAACAGAAAACGGGCACAGAAACTGGAAGAGATAAAACAGACTCTGATTCAAGGGATAAGAATGGAATCCTTGGCGAGAAGTGAGAATAGAGGGACAAGCAGTGAGAGGAGAACATTGTCATCTATTCAAGCCTATGGGGAGGCCATGCTGATTCAAGCTTGAAACTTGATTGGAAACAGGAGGCCGGACTTGGGCCTTATCAGACGTACGTTGTCCTTCTGCCTTAAGCATAATCCAAAGTCAAGAATGATGTCTTGAGGACATTGAAGAGGAGATTCGATGCGTCCTTTCCTAGGCCCCTAGCATTCTTTGAAGATCAGTCTCACTTTCCATAGCTCTGGCGTCACTGGGGCCCACCGGGTACATTCTAATGTGTCCCAAGAGATGTCTTGGAAGCCTTGAAGGAATGGAGCCCTGTCATGCTTGGGGTATGTCTCTTTGTTTGGAAGGGCTGTACAAGTGTGCTGAAAATCCCCCTTTTCCAGAGGGCTTCGTTCCTTTGTGAAGGCTGCCCTCCCAGGCTAGAGTGCTCTCGTTGGCTCCAATGAAATTCTCTTCCCCTACCTCTTGTCGTAGAAGAATTATTGATTATGTGTTTTGACACCATATGTAAGGAAGTTGGCTGAAAATTAGAACATTACAATTCAGTTTCAAGAAAAATAAACAAGCCCTATAGAAATAAAGGAAGCCTGTATCTAGACGGAATCTAGGGGAACGTTCAAGGATCAGGGGTCAAGTTCGAAACTTCCCAAATCCAGAAATGAGACAGAAAAATATCTTTCCTGGAGAGAGGAATTCATCCGATTTGTCTAATTTTCTGGCAAACATTATGTTGGTGAATGGGGGTGCCAGGACCCCCTCCCATTTGGAGTTTCTGATCTCAGGATGTCAAGCCAACACAACTGACCACGTGTTCTCAGTGCTTAGATTGACCTACGCTAGGATAGCAAAGATTACTGCCAGTGCATCGTGCAAATTCAAAGACAACAACCAAGAATCACGAAAACACTCACACTTCGGCCTAGACAACATACGGTGATTAAAGAAATACAAAATTAATCACTTGGACTGAAGGAGAACGGACTGATAAGCATATCTAAGGGAGATATCTGAGAAAGACCATGATGAGTATACTATGGAAAAGAAAAAAAGGTCCCAGAAAATGGAAGGCGAACAGAAATCACACCTGAATAATCCACAATGAAAGATGTCAGTCTTTAGACAGACTGTGCTAGAACGTTTGAAAGTCAGAGAAATTCACAAGCCACAAAACGGCAGCGAAGGTCAAACCTGGACTAACTGGGAAGGGTGAGTTATGAGACTGCTCCAAGCGGGCTCTGAAACCCTGTGTCCATGAAGCTTGCTGGGACAGCAGAGACACAATTATGACATGTCCTCTGACATCACAGTGGACCCGAAAAACAACCTGGCCTCATCTACACAGTGCCAGAGTTGGGCTCAAGTAGCATATTCAAGTCCCATTGCACTCAACTGCAGGTGGCCAATGGAACAAGGAAGGGGCCGGCCGGTGGTGCAGCGGTGAGGACCGCACCATCTGGGTCGGTGGCCGGGGGTGGGCCAAATGGAATCCAGGGCGTAAGCCTCCTCACCACTGCTTCAGTCATTCTGGGGCAGGCGTCCGAGGTAGTGTAGAGGCAGATGGGAAGGGACGTTAGACAGGGCCAGACTTCCACGGCAAATACAGGAGCATTGCCAGCAGATGTGAGCACAGCGATGCACTTCTGCCAAACAAAACCAATTAAAAGTTGCAAAGAATAGAAAAACTAAACCTAAAAAAAACTAAAAAAACAGTTTGCCAGTGCAAAGAATAAGATCTCTATGAAGAACCTTAGCAAAACAGATGAAAGCTATGTTAATTTGAAAACTAGCAAACCTCTGGGGAAAGAAATTCAAGAAGACACAAGGAAAAAGAAGGATATTCCGCGATCTAGTAATGGAAGAATTAACACACTGCAAACGTCCATACCAGAGAAAGGAATCTCTGGATTCCGTGCAATCCCAGTCAAAGTTGCAGCGATATCTGCCACAGAGGTAGAAGAGATAATCCTAAAGTTTCTATCCAGCAACAAGAGACCCTGAATAGGCAAAGGAATCCTCAGGAAAATGAACCAAGCAGGACGTATCACACTTTCTGATTTCAACATATAGGACGACGCGCTAGGTACCGAAATGGCACAGTCTGGGCCCAAAAACAGGCACACAGACCCACGCAACAGAATCGAGAGCCCAGAGCCCAACTCAAACGTACATGGACAGCCCATTTTCGACCAGGGAGCCAAGAGGAGACAGTGGAGAAAGAAGAGTCTCTACAAGAAACTGTGCTGGGAAGCCTGCACAGCCACATGGCACACAACGAGAGTAGACCATGATGTTACACCTGGCACACACACCACCAAGAAATGGATTAAAGCCTTGAATGGCAGACTTGAGACCTTGAACCTTGTAGGAGAAGACCTAGCCAGAGTGCGCTTTGCCATCTGTCTGAGCCGCCTATTTGGAAGAAGCATGTCTGACTGGGCAAGGGCAACAAAGGAAACAAGAAACAAACGGGATCACATCAAATGCAGACGATTCTGCCCAGTCAATGAAACCATAACTCAATGCAAAGACAGCACAACAACTGGGAGAGGATGTTTGCAAAGCACACATCGGACAAAGGGTGAAAAGCCCAAAGACACAGTCAACTCACACGGCTCCAGAAGAAAAAAGACAACAAGCCAATGAAATACTGGGCAAAAGATGGAAACAGAGATTTCTCCCAAGAAGATCTAAAGAAGGCCAACAGGTGCATGAAAACTTGTTCACCATCATTAAGTCTCAGGCCAATGCAAATCCAAACTGCAAGGACATAGCAGATCACTGTGGTCAGAATGGCTATAAGGAACCAGACAGGAAACAACAAGTGTCAGAGAGTAGGTGGAGACAGGGGAAGCCTCCTGCACTGCTGGTGGGTGTGTAAACTGGTGCAGCCACTACCCCAAGCGGTGTGGAACCGCCTCAGAAATTTAAGAATCCATGTCCCCTATGATCCAGCTGTTCCTCTGTGGCGTGTTTATCCGAAGAACTCGGAAACACTGCCGCTTAAAGACGTGTGCACCACTGAGTTCACCACAGCCTTATTCCCGCTATCCAAGACTTGGAAACAGCCCTGGTGCCCAGCAAGGGACGAATGGAGAAGGAACATGGGCTATAGTCACACAATGGCATACCATTGAGCCGGAACAACGGATGCAATCCAGCCATTTGTGACCACCAGAATGGCTGTGGGGGTTTTATGGAAAGTGAAACAAGCCCCAGGGAGAATGTCAAATACCGTAGGAACTCACTTACAAGGAGAAGAAAAGGCAAGCACTAACCAACAGGTGGCACGGGACATTTGACTGGGGGTTCCCAGAGGCAAAGCGGGGCGGTGGGTGGTGGGTGAAAGAGATGATGAGGCACAAGTGTGTGGTGAGGGCCTGTGACGGCTTACGCTGGTGAAGATGATGTAACCTACACAGAAGTCTAAATCGATGAGGATGCACATCTGAAAGCTGTAGGATGTTCGAATGCAGGGTTATGGCATTAAACTCACCTAAAATCAAAAATGCAAAAAGGGGTCCAGAATGACGGCAGAAAGCTTTGGGGGCTGAAAGAGATTAGAGAAGGTGAAGTTCCCAGGATGGAAAATCACCTCAGAATGCTTACTGATGCTACAGAAAGGTAGACCGTTCCAAATAGATGAAGAGGAATACTACCAAGAAAACATGATCCGTGCTAAACCCATGAACCAACGGAAAATGTTACCGTCCATGATGTTACTACTAATCACCTTCACGAATAATCCAAACAGGCCCACATCTACCCAACTTCAGGCAAAAGGTTGGTCCAAAAGTACAATTCAGGGCCGGCCCTGTGGTGGAGCGGGTAAGTGCCCACGTTCTGCTTGGGTGGCCCGGGCCTCACTGTTTCACATCACGGGTGCAGATCACATTAGCAGTGTTAGGCAATATAGATTTCATGGTAGGGTGCGGACATAGATCATAAATAAGTAGCACTTGTGAGGCTACGTTATCAATAAGCACCAGAAAAAGAACCATGAGAATACTACAATCTAGGAACGCATCTGGTACACTTCCCCAAAGGAAGAAGGAAGGAAAACATGTGACATGCCAAGGTGGGATTGGCAGAGTGCGAGGAGATGACACGATCCTTGCGCATGAGAGGATTGCCTGGGCAACTTCAACTTGGGAGGGAGTCCAGGACTTTCTCCGGGGAAGGTCCACCCACTTGGCCGTCTACACAAGACATAAGAGAGACAACCCAGGATAATCTTACAGGAAAGAAACCAGTGTCTAGAGAGAATGTAGCAGGCCTTTCAAAGTTCGAGGAGAAAGTTAGAAAACGACAAGAAATCCAGAAAAGGGAAAACTATCCTACCTGGAAAGGATGAGGAGTCAGACTGGTCCGAGATGGCTCTGAAACTCTGTGTGCATGGAGGTTGTCAGGACAACTTAGAATGTTGAGGTTCTTTATCACATCACGGTGAACATGGCCCCCAAGATGGCTGCATGGTTACAGTCTGAGGATTGGCCTAGGCTAGGCTATTAAAGGGAGAGATACCCAGAAACAGCTTTGACAAACAGAAAACGGGCACAGAAACTGGAAGAGATAAAACAGACTCTGATTCAAGGGATAAGAATGGAATCCTTGGCGAGAAGTGAGAATAGAGGGACAAGCAGTGAGAGGAGAACATTGTCATCTATTCAAGCCTATGGGGAGGCCATGCTGATTCAAGCTTGAAACTTGATTGGAAACAGGAGGCCGGACTTGGGCCTTATCAGACGTACGTTGTCCTTCTGCCTTAAGCATAATCCAAAGTCAAGAATGATGTCTTGAGGACATTGAAGAGGAGATTCGATGCGTCCTTTCCTAGGCCCCTAGCATTCTTTGAAGATCAGTCTCACTTTCCATAGCTCTGGCGTCACTGGGGCCCACCGGGTACATTCTAATGTGTCCCAAGAGATGTCTTGGAAGCCTTGAAGGAATGGAGCCCTGTCATGCTTGGGGTATGTCTCTTTGTTTGGAAGGGCTGTACAAGTGTGCTGAAAATCCCCCTTTTCCAGAGGGCTTCGTTCCTTTGTGAAGGCTGCCCTCCCAGGCTAGAGTGCTCTCGTTGGCTCCAATGAAATTCTCTTCCCCTACCTCTTGTCGTAGAAGAATTATTGATTATGTGTTTTGACACCATATGTAAGGAAGTTGGCTGAAAATTAGAACATTACAATTCAGTTTCAAGAAAAATAAACAAGCCCTATAGAAATAAAGGAAGCCTGTATCTAGACGGAATCTAGGGGAACGTTCAAGGATCAGGGGTCAAGTTCGAAACTTCCCAAATCCAGAAATGAGACAGAAAAATATCTTTCCTGGAGAGAGGAATTCATCCGATTTGTCTAATTTTCTGGCAAACATTATGTTGGTGAATGGGGGTGCCAGGACCCCCTCCCATTTGGAGTTTCTGATCTCAGGATGTCAAGCCAACACAACTGACCACGTGTTCTCAGTGCTTAGATTGACCTACGCTAGGATAGCAAAGATTACTGCCAGTGCATCGTGCAAATTCAAAGACAACAACCAAGAATCACGAAAACACTCACACTTCGGCCTAGACAACATACGGTGATTAAAGAAATACAAAATTAATCACTTGGACTGAAGGAGAACGGACTGATAAGCATATCTAAGGGAGATATCTGAGAAAGACCATGATGAGTATACTATGGAAAAGAAAAAAAGGTCCCAGAAAATGGAAGGCGAACAGAAATCACACCTGAATAATCCACAATGAAAGATGTCAGTCTTTAGACAGACTGTGCTAGAACGTTTGAAAGTCAGAGAAATTCACAAGCCACAAAACGGCAGCGAAGGTCAAACCTGGACTAACTGGGAAGGGTGAGTTATGAGACTGCTCCAAGCGGGCTCTGAAACCCTGTGTCCATGAAGCTTGCTGGGACAGCAGAGACACAATTATGACATGTCCTCTGACATCACAGTGGACCCGAAAAACAACCTGGCCTCATCTACACAGTGCCAGAGTTGGGCTCAAGTAGCATATTCAAGTCCCATTGCACTCAACTGCAGGTGGCCAATGGAACAAGGAAGGGGCCGGCCGGTGGTGCAGCGGTGAGGACCGCACCATCTGGGTCGGTGGCCGGGGGTGGGCCAAATGGAATCCAGGGCGTAAGCCTCCTCACCACTGCTTCAGTCATTCTGGGGCAGGCGTCCGAGGTAGTGTAGAGGCAGATGGGAAGGGACGTTAGACAGGGCCAGACTTCCACGGCAAATACAGGAGCATTGCCAGCAGATGTGAGCACAGCGATGCACTTCTGCCAAACAAAACCAATTAAAAGTTGCAAAGAATAGAAAAACTAAACCTAAAAAAAACTAAAAAAACAGTTTGCCAGTGCAAAGAATAAGATCTCTATGAAGAACCTTAGCAAAACAGATGAAAGCTATGTTAATTTGAAAACTAGCAAACCTCTGGGGAAAGAAATTCAAGAAGACACAAGGAAAAAGAAGGATATTCCGCGATCTAGTAATGGAAGAATTAACACACTGCAAACGTCCATACCAGAGAAAGGAATCTCTGGATTCCGTGCAATCCCAGTCAAAGTTGCAGCGATATCTGCCACAGAGGTAGAAGAGATAATCCTAAAGTTTCTATCCAGCAACAAGAGACCCTGAATAGGCAAAGGAATCCTCAGGAAAATGAACCAAGCAGGACGTATCACACTTTCTGATTTCAACATATAGGACGACGCGCTAGGTACCGAAATGGCACAGTCTGGGCCCAAAAACAGGCACACAGACCCACGCAACAGAATCGAGAGCCCAGAGCCCAACTCAAACGTACATGGACAGCCCATTTTCGACCAGGGAGCCAAGAGGAGACAGTGGAGAAAGAAGAGTCTCTACAAGAAACTGTGCTGGGAAGCCTGCACAGCCACATGGCACACAACGAGAGTAGACCATGATGTTACACCTGGCACACACACCACCAAGAAATGGATTAAAGCCTTGAATGGCAGACTTGAGACCTTGAACCTTGTAGGAGAAGACCTAGCCAGAGTGCGCTTTGCCATCTGTCTGAGCCGCCTATTTGGAAGAAGCATGTCTGACTGGGCAAGGGCAACAAAGGAAACAAGAAACAAACGGGATCACATCAAATGCAGACGATTCTGCCCAGTCAATGAAACCATAACTCAATGCAAAGACAGCACAACAACTGGGAGAGGATGTTTGCAAAGCACACATCGGACAAAGGGTGAAAAGCCCAAAGACACAGTCAACTCACACGGCTCCAGAAGAAAAAAGACAACAAGCCAATGAAATACTGGGCAAAAGATGGAAACAGAGATTTCTCCCAAGAAGATCTAAAGAAGGCCAACAGGTGCATGAAAACTTGTTCACCATCATTAAGTCTCAGGCCAATGCAAATCCAAACTGCAAGGACATAGCAGATCACTGTGGTCAGAATGGCTATAAGGAACCAGACAGGAAACAACAAGTGTCAGAGAGTAGGTGGAGACAGGGGAAGCCTCCTGCACTGCTGGTGGGTGTGTAAACTGGTGCAGCCACTACCCCAAGCGGTGTGGAACCGCCTCAGAAATTTAAGAATCCATGTCCCCTATGATCCAGCTGTTCCTCTGTGGCGTGTTTATCCGAAGAACTCGGAAACACTGCCGCTTAAAGACGTGTGCACCACTGAGTTCACCACAGCCTTATTCCCGCTATCCAAGACTTGGAAACAGCCCTGGTGCCCAGCAAGGGACGAATGGAGAAGGAACATGGGCTATAGTCACACAATGGCATACCATTGAGCCGGAACAACGGATGCAATCCAGCCATTTGTGACCACCAGAATGGCTGTGGGGGTTTTATGGAAAGTGAAACAAGCCCCAGGGAGAATGTCAAATACCGTAGGAACTCACTTACAAGGAGAAGAAAAGGCAAGCACTAACCAACAGGTGGCACGGGACATTTGACTGGGGGTTCCCAGAGGCAAAGCGGGGCGGTGGGTGGTGGGTGAAAGAGATGATGAGGCACAAGTGTGTGGTGAGGGCCTGTGACGGCTTACGCTGGTGAAGATGATGTAACCTACACAGAAGTCTAAATCGATGAGGATGCACATCTGAAAGCTGTAGGATGTTCGAATGCAGGGTTATGGCATTAAACTCACCTAAAATCAAAAATGCAAAAAGGGGTCCAGAATGACGGCAGAAAGCTTTGGGGGCTGAAAGAGATTAGAGAAGGTGAAGTTCCCAGGATGGAAAATCACCTCAGAATGCTTACTGATGCTACAGAAAGGTAGACCGTTCCAAATAGATGAAGAGGAATACTACCAAGAAAACATGATCCGTGCTAAACCCATGAACCAACGGAAAATGTTACCGTCCATGATGTTACTACTAATCACCTTCACGAATAATCCAAACAGGCCCACATCTACCCAACTTCAGGCAAAAGGTTGGTCCAAAAGTACAATTCAGGGCCGGCCCTGTGGTGGAGCGGGTAAGTGCCCACGTTCTGCTTGGGTGGCCCGGGCCTCACTGTTTCACATCACGGGTGCAGATCACATTAGCAGTGTTAGGCAATATAGATTTCATGGTAGGGTGCGGACATAGATCATAAATAAGTAGCACTTGTGAGGCTACGTTATCAATAAGCACCAGAAAAAGAACCATGAGAATACTACAATCTAGGAACGCATCTGGTACACTTCCCCAAAGGAAGAAGGAAGGAAAACATGTGACATGCCAAGGTGGGATTGGCAGAGTGCGAGGAGATGACACGATCCTTGCGCATGAGAGGATTGCCTGGGCAACTTCAACTTGGGAGGGAGTCCAGGACTTTCTCCGGGGAAGGTCCACCCACTTGGCCGTCTACACAAGACATAAGAGAGACAACCCAGGATAATCTTACAGGAAAGAAACCAGTGTCTAGAGAGAATGTAGCAGGCCTTTCAAAGTTCGAGGAGAAAGTTAGAAAACGACAAGAAATCCAGAAAAGGGAAAACTATCCTACCTGGAAAGGATGAGGAGTCAGACTGGTCCGAGATGGCTCTGAAACTCTGTGTGCATGGAGGTTGTCAGGACAACTTAGAATGTTGAGGTTCTTTATGACATCACGGTGAACATGGCCCCCAAGATGGCTGCATGGTTACAGTCTGAGGATTGGCCTAGGCTAGGCTATTAAAGGGAGAGATACCCAGAAACAGCTTTGCCAAACAGAAAACGGGCACAGAAACTGGAAGAGATAAAACAGACTCTGATTCAAGGGATAAGAATGGAATCCTTGGCGAGAAGTGAGAATAGAGGGACAAGCAGTGAGAGGAGAACATTGTCATCTATTCAAGCCTATGGGGAGGCCATGCTGATTCAAGCTTGAAACTTGATTGGAAACAGGAGGCCGGACTTGGGCCTTATCAGACGTACGTTGTCCTTCTGCCTTAAGCATAATCCAAAGTCAAGAATGATGTCTTGAGGACATTGAAGAGGAGATTCGATGCGTCCTTTCCTAGGCCCCTAGCATTCTTTGAAGATCAGTCTCACTTTCCATAGCTCTGGCGTCACTGGGGCCCACCGGGTACATTCTAATGTGTCCCAAGAGATGTCTTGGAAGCCTTGAAGGAATGGAGCCCTGTCATGCTTGGGGTATGTCTCTTTGTTTGGAAGGGCTGTACAAGTGTGCTGAAAATCCCCCTTTTCCAGAGGGCTTCGTTCCTTTGTGAAGGCTGCCCTCCCAGGCTAGAGTGCTCTCGTTGGCTCCAATGAAATTCTCTTCCCCTACCTCTTGTCGTAGAAGAATTATTGATTATGTGTTTTGACACCATATGTAAGGAAGTTGGCTGAAAATTAGAACATTACAATTCAGTTTCAAGAAAAATAAACAAGCCAGGGCTGAGGATGTAAGGCAAACAAATGGCACACCCTATAGAAATAAAGGAAGCCTGTATCTAGACGGAATCTAGGGGAACGTTCAAGGATCAGGGGTCAAGTTCGAAACTTCCCAAATCCAGAAATGAGACAGAAAAATATCTTTCCTGGAGAGAGGAATTCATCCGATTTGTCTAATTTTCTGGCAAACATTATGTTGGTGAATGGGGGTGCCAGGACCCCCTCCCATTTGGAGTTTCTGATCTCAGGATGTCAAGCCAACACAACTGACCACGTGTTCTCAGTGCTTAGATTGACCTACGCTAGGATAGCAAAGATTACTGCCAGTGCATCGTGCAAATTCAAAGACAACAACCAAGAATCACGAAAACACTCACACTTCGGCCTAGACAACATACGGTGATTAAAGAAATACAAAATTAATCACTTGGACTGAAGGAGAACGGACTGATAAGCATATCTAAGGGAGATATCTGAGAAAGACCATGATGAGTATACTATGGAAAAGAAAAAAAGGTCCCAGAAAATGGAAGGCGAACAGAAATCACACCTGAATAATCCACAATGAAAGATGTCAGTCTTTAGACAGACTGTGCTAGAACGTTTGAAAGTCAGAGAAATTCACAAGCCACAAAACGGCAGCGAAGGTCAAACCTGGACTAACTGGGAAGGGTGAGTTATGAGACTGCTCCAAGCGGGCTCTGAAACCCTGTGTCCATGAAGCTTGCTGGGACAGCAGAGACACAATTATGACATGTCCTCTGACATCACAGTGGACCCGAAAAACAACCTGGCCTCATCTACACAGTGCCAGAGTTGGGCTCAAGTAGCATATTCAAGTCCCATTGCACTCAACTGCAGGTGGCCAATGGAACAAGGAAGGGGCCGGCCGGTGGTGCAGCGGTGAGGACCGCACCATCTGGGTCGGTGGCCGGGGGTGGGCCAAATGGAATCCAGGGCGTAAGCCTCCTCACCACTGCTTCAGTCATTCTGGGGCAGGCGTCCGAGGTAGTGTAGAGGCAGATGGGAAGGGACGTTAGACAGGGCCAGACTTCCACGGCAAATGCAGGAGCATTGCCAGCAGATGTGAGCACAGCGATGCACTTCTGCCAAACAAAACCAATTAAAAGTTGCAAAGAATAGAAAAACTAAACCTAAGAAAAACTAAAAAAACAGTTTGCCAGTGCAAAGAATAAGATCTCTATGAAGAACCTTAGCAAAACAGATGAAAGCTATGTTAATTTGAAAACTAGCAAACCTCTGGGGAAAGAAATTCAAGAAGACACAAGGAAAAAGAAGGATATTCCGCGATCTAGTAATGGAAGAATTAACACACTGCAAACGTCCATACCAGAGAAAGGAATCTCTGGATTCCGTGCAATCCCAGTCAAAGTTGCAGCGATATCTGCCACAGAGGTAGAAGAGATAATCCTAAAGTTTCTATCCAGCAACAAGAGACCCTGAATAGGCAAAGGAATCCTCAGGAAAATGAACCAAGCAGGACGTATCACACTTTCTGATTTCAACATATAGGACGACGCGCTAGGTACCGAAATGGCACAGTCTGGGCCCAAAAACAGGCACACAGACCCACGCAACAGAATCGAGAGCCCAGAGCCCAACTCAAACGTACATGGACAGCCCATTTTCGACCAGGGAGCCAAGAGGAGACAGTGGAGAAAGAAGAGTCTCTACAAGAAACTGTGCTGGGAAGCCTGCACAGCCACATGGCACACAACGAGAGTAGACCATGATGTTACACCTGGCACACACACCACCAAGAAATGGATTAAAGCCTTGAATGGCAGACTTGAGACCTTGAACCTTGTAGGAGAAGACCTAGCCAGAGTGCGCTTTGCCATCTGTCTGAGCCGCCTATTTGGAAGAAGCATGTCTGACTGGGCAAGGGCAACAAAGGAAACAAGAAACAAACGGGATCACATCAAATGCAGACGATTCTGCCCAGTCAATGAAACCATAACTCAATGCAAAGACAGCACAACAACTGGGAGAGGATGTTTGCAAAGCACACATCGGACAAAGGGTGAAAAGCCCAAAGACACAGTCAACTCACACGGCTCCAGAAGAAAAAAGACAACAAGCCAATGAAATACTGGGCAAAAGATGGAAACAGAGATTTCTCCCAAGAAGATCTAAAGAAGGCCAACAGGTGCATGAAAACTTGTTCACCATCATTAAGTCTCAGGCCAATGCAAATCCAAACTGCAAGGACATAGCAGATCACTGTGGTCAGAATGGCTATAAGGAACCAGACAGGAAACAACAAGTGTCAGAGAGTAGGTGGAGACAGGGGAAGCCTCCTGCACTGCTGGTGGGTGTGTAAACTGGTGCAGCCACTACCCCAAGCGGTGTGGAACCGCCTCAGAAATTTAAGAATCCATGTCCCCTATGATCCAGCTGTTCCTCTGTGGCGTGTTTATCCGAAGAACTCGGAAACACTGCCGCTTAAAGACGTGTGCACCACTGAGTTCACCACAGCCTTATTCCCGCTATCCAAGACTTGGAAACAGCCCTGGTGCCCAGCAAGGGACGAATGGAGAAGGAACATGGGCTATAGTCACACAATGGCATACCATTGAGCCGGAACAACGGATGCAATCCAGCCATTTGTGACCACCAGAATGGCTGTGGGGGTTTTATGGAAAGTGAAACAAGCCCCAGGGAGAATGTCAAATACCGTAGGAACTCACTTACAAGGAGAAGAAAAGGCAAGCACTAACCAACAGGTGGCACGGGACATTTGACTGGGGGTTCCCAGAGGCAAAGCGGGGCGGTGGGTGGTGGGTGAAAGAGATGATGAGGCACAAGTGTGTGGTGAGGGCCTGTGACGGCTTACGCTGGTGAAGATGATGTAACCTACACAGAAGTCTAAATCGATGAGGATGCACATCTGAAAGCTGTAGGATGTTCGAATGCAGGGTTATGGCATTAAACTCACCTAAAATCAAAAATGCAAAAAGGGGTCCAGAATGACGGCAGAAAGCTTTGGGGGCTGAAAGAGATTAGAGAAGGTGAATTTCCCAGGATGGAAAATCACCTCAGAATGCTTACTGATGCTACAGAAAGGTAGACCGTTCCAAATAGATGAAGAGGAATACTACCAAGAAAACATGATCCGTGCTAAACCCATGAACCAACGGAAAATGTTACCGTCCATGATGTTACTACTAATCACCTTCACGAATAATCCAAACAGGCCCACATCTACCCAACTTCAGGCAAAAGGTTGGTCCAAAAGTACAATTCAGGGCCGGCCCTGTGGTGGAGCGGGTAAGTGCCCACGTTCTGCTTGGGTGGCCCGGGCCTCACTGTTTCACATCACGGGTGCAGATCACATTAGCAGTGTTAGGCAATATAGATTTCATGGTAGGGTGCGGACATAGATCATAAATAAGTAGCACTTGTGAGGCTACGTTATCAATAAGCACCAGAAAAAGAACCATGAGAATACTACAATCTAGGAACGCATCTGGTACACTTCCCCAAAGGAAGAAGGAAGGAAAACATGTGACATGCCAAGGTGGGATTGGCAGAGTGCGAGGAGATGACACGATCCTTGCGCATGAGAGGATTGCCTGGGCAACTTCAACTTGGGAGGGAGTCCAGGACTTTCTCCGGGGAAGGTCCACCCACTTGGCCGTCTACACAAGACATAAGAGAGACAACCCAGGATAATCTTACAGGAAAGAAACCAGTGTCTAGAGAGAATGTAGCAGGCCTTTCAAAGTTCGAGGAGAAAGTTAGAAAACGACAAGAAATCCAGAAAAGGGAAAACTATCCTACCTGGAAAGGATGAGGAGTCAGACTGGTCCGAGATGGCTCTGAAACTCTGTGTGCATGGAGGTTGTCAGGACAACTTAGAATGTTGAGGTTCTTTATGACATCACGGTGAACATGGCCCCCAAGATGGCTGCATGGTTACAGTCTGAGGATTGGCCTAGGCTAGGCTATTAAAGGGAGAGATACCCAGAAACAGCTTTGACAAACAGAAAACGGGCACAGAAACTGGAAGAGATAAAACAGACTCTGATTCAAGGGATAAGAATGGAATCCTTGGCGAGAAGTGAGAATAGAGGGACAAGCAGTGAGAGGAGAACATTGTCATCTATTCAAGCCTATGGGGAGGCCATGCTGATTCAAGCTTGAAACTTGATTGGAAACAGGAGGCCGGACTTGGGCCTTATCAGACGTACGTTGTCCTTCTGCCTTAAGCATAATCCAAAGTCAAGAATGATGTCTTGAGGACATTGAAGAGGAGATTCGATGCGTCCTTTCCTAGGCCCCTAGCATTCTTTGAAGATCAGTCTCACTTTCCATAGCTCTGGCGTCACTGGGGCCCACCGGGTACATTCTAATGTGTCCCAAGAGATGTCTTGGAAGCCTTGAAGGAATGGAGCCCTGTCATGCTTGGGGTATGTCTCTTTGTTTGGAAGGGCTGTACAAGTGTGCTGAAAATCCCCCTTTTCCAGAGGGCTTCGTTCCTTTGTGAAGGCTGCCCTCCCAGGCTAGAGTGCTCTCGTTGGCTCCAATGAAATTCTCTTCCCCTACCTCTTGTCGTAGAAGAATTATTGATTATGTGTTTTGACACCATATGTAAGGAAGTTGGCTGAAAATTAGAACATTACAATTCAGTTTCAAGAAAAATAAACAAGCCAGGGCTGAGGATGTAAGGCAAACAAATGGCACACCCTATAGAAATAAAGGAAGCCTGTATCTAGACGGAATCTAGGGGAACGTTCAAGGATCAGGGGTCAAGTTCGAAACTTCCCAAATCCAGAAATGAGACAGAAAAATATCTTTCCTGGAGAGAGGAATTCATCCGATTTGTCTAATTTTCTGGCAAACATTATGTTGGTGAATGGGGGTGCCAGGACCCCCTCCCATTTGGAGTTTCTGATCTCAGGATGTCAAGCCAACACAACTGACCACGTGTTCTCAGTGCTTAGATTGACCTACGCTAGGATAGCAAAGATTACTGCCAGTGCATCGTGCAAATTCAAAGACAACAACCAAGAATCACGAAAACACTCACACTTCGGCCTAGACAACATACGGTGATTAAAGAAATACAAAATTAATCACTTGGACTGAAGGAGAACGGACTGATAAGCATATCTAAGGGAGATATCTGAGAAAGACCATGATGAGTATACTATGGAAAAGAAAAAAAGGTCCCAGAAAATGGAAGGCGAACAGAAATCACACCTGAATAATCCACAATGAAAGATGTCAGTCTTTAGACAGACTGTGCTAGAACGTTTGAAAGTCAGAGAAATTCACAAGCCACAAAACGGCAGCGAAGGTCAAACCTGGACTAACTGGGAAGGGTGAGTTATGAGACTGCTCCAAGCGGGCTCTGAAACCCTGTGTCCATGAAGCTTGCTGGGACAGCAGAGACACAATTATGACATGTCCTCTGACATCACAGTGGACCCGAAAAACAACCTGGCCTCATCTACACAGTGCCAGAGTTGGGCTCAAGTAGCATATTCAAGTCCCATTGCACTCAACTGCAGGTGGCCAATGGAACAAGGAAGGGGCCGGCCGGTGGTGCAGCGGTGAGGACCGCACCATCTGGGTCGGTGGCCGGGGGTGGGCCAAATGGAATCCAGGGCGTAAGCCTCCTCACCACTGCTTCAGTCATTCTGGGGCAGGCGTCCGAGGTAGTGTAGAGGCAGATGGGAAGGGACGTTAGACAGGGCCAGACTTCCACGGCAAATACAGGAGCATTGCCAGCAGATGTGAGCACAGCGATGCACTTCTGCCAAACAAAACCAATTAAAAGTTGCAAAGAATAGAAAAACTAAACCTAAAAAAAACTAAAAAAACAGTTTGCCAGTGCAAAGAATAAGATCTCTATGAAGAACCTTAGCAAAACAGATGAAAGCTATGTTAATTTGAAAACTAGCAAACCTCTGGGGAAAGAAATTCAAGAAGACACAAGGAAAAAGAAGGATATTCCGCGATCTAGTAATGGAAGAATTAACACACTGCAAACGTCCATACCAGAGAAAGGAATCTCTGGATTCCGTGCAATCCCAGTCAAAGTTGCAGCGATATCTGCCACAGAGGTAGAAGAGATAATCCTAAAGTTTCTATCCAGCAACAAGAGACCCTGAATAGGCAAAGGAATCCTCAGGAAAATGAACCAAGCAGGACGTATCACACTTTCTGATTTCAACATATAGGACGACGCGCTAGGTACCGAAATGGCACAGTCTGGGCCCAAAAACAGGCACACAGACCCACGCAACAGAATCGAGAGCCCAGAGCCCAACTCAAACGTACATGGACAGCCCATTTTCGACCAGGGAGCCAAGAGGAGACAGTGGAGAAAGAAGAGTCTCTACAAGAAACTGTGCTGGGAAGCCTGCACAGCCACATGGCACACAACGAGAGTAGACCATGATGTTACACCTGGCACACACACCACCAAGAAATGGATTAAAGCCTTGAATGGCAGACTTGAGACCTTGAACCTTGTAGGAGAAGACCTAGCCAGAGTGCGCTTTGCCATCTGTCTGAGCCGCCTATTTGGAAGAAGCATGTCTGACTGGGCAAGGGCAACAAAGGAAACAAGAAACAAACGGGATCACATCAAATGCAGACGATTCTGCCCAGTCAATGAAACCATAACTCAATGCAAAGACAGCACAACAACTGGGAGAGGATGTTTGCAAAGCACACATCGGACAAAGGGTGAAAAGCCCAAAGACACAGTCAACTCACACGGCTCCAGAAGAAAAAAGACAACAAGCCAATGAAATACTGGGCAAAAGATGGAAACAGAGATTTCTCCCAAGAAGATCTAAAGAAGGCCAACAGGTGCATGAAAACTTGTTCACCATCATTAAGTCTCAGGCCAATGCAAATCCAAACTGCAAGGACATAGCAGATCACTGTGGTCAGAATGGCTATAAGGAACCAGACAGGAAACAACAAGTGTCAGAGAGTAGGTGGAGACAGGGGAAGCCTCCTGCACTGCTGGTGGGTGTGTAAACTGGTGCAGCCACTACCCCAAGCGGTGTGGAACCGCCTCAGAAATTTAAGAATCCATGTCCCCTATGATCCAGCTGTTCCTCTGTGGCGTGTTTATCCGAAGAACTCGGAAACACTGCCGCTTAAAGACGTGTGCACCACTGAGTTCACCACAGCCTTATTCCCGCTATCCAAGACTTGGAAACAGCCCTGGTGCCCAGCAAGGGACGAATGGAGAAGGAACATGGGCTATAGTCACACAATGGCATACCATTGAGCCGGAACAACGGATGCAATCCAGCCATTTGTGACCACCAGAATGGCTGTGGGGGTTTTATGGAAAGTGAAACAAGCCCCAGGGAGAATGTCAAATACCGTAGGAACTCACTTACAAGGAGAAGAAAAGGCAAGCACTAACCAACAGGTGGCACGGGACATTTGACTGGGGGTTCCCAGAGGCAAAGCGGGGCGGTGGGTGGTGGGTGAAAGAGATGATGAGGCACAAGTGTGTGGTGAGGGCCTGTGACGGCTTACGCTGGTGAAGATGATGTAACCTACACAGAAGTCTAAATCGATGAGGATGCACATCTGAAAGCTGTAGGATGTTCGAATGCAGGGTTATGGCATTAAACTCACCTAAAATCAAAAATGCAAAAAGGGGTCCAGAATGACGGCAGAAAGCTTTGGGGGCTGAAAGAGATTAGAGAAGGTGAAGTTCCCAGGATGGAAAATCACCTCAGAATGCTTACTGATGCTACAGAAAGGTAGACCGTTCCAAATAGATGAAGAGGAATACTACCAAGAAAACATGATCCGTGCTAAACCCATGAACCAACGGAAAATGTTACCGTCCATGATGTTACTACTAATCACCTTCACGAATAATCCAAACAGGCCCACATCTACCCAACTTCAGGCAAAAGGTTGGTCCAAAAGTACAATTCAGGGCCGGCCCTGTGGTGGAGCGGGTAAGTGCCCACGTTCTGCTTGGGTGGCACGGGCCTCACTGTTTCACATCACGGGTGCAGATCACATTAGCAGTGTTAGGCAATATAGATTTCATGGTAGGGTGCGGACATAGATCATAAATAAGTAGCACTTGTGAGGCTACGTTATCAATAAGCACCAGAAAAAGAACCATGAGAATACTACAATCTAGGAACGCATCTGGTACACTTCCCCAAAGGAAGAAGGAAGGAAAACATGTGACATGCCAAGGTGGGATTGGCAGAGTGCGAGGAGATGACACGATCCTTGCGCATGAGAGGATTGCCTGGGCAACTTCAACTTGGGAGGGAGTCCAGGACTTTCTCCGGGGAAGGTCCACCCACTTGGCCGTCTACACAAGACATAAGAGAGACAACCCAGGATAATCTTACAGGAAAGAAACCAGTGTCTAGAGAGAATGTAGCAGGCCTTTCAAAGTTCGAGGAGAAAGTTAGAAAACGACAAGAAATCCAGAAAAGGGAAAACTATCCTACCTGGAAAGGATGAGGAGTCAGACTGGTCCGAGATGGCTCTGAAACTCTGTGTGCATGGAGGTTGTCAGGACAACTTAGAATGTTGAGGTTCTTTATGACATCACGGTGAACATGGCCCCCAAGATGGCTGCATGGTTACAGTCTGAGGATTGGCCTAGGCTAGGCTATTAAAGGGAGAGATACCCAGAAACAGCTTTGACAAACAGAAAACGGGCACAGAAACTGGAAGAGATAAAACAGACTCTGATTCAAGGGATAAGAATGGAATCCTTGGCGAGAAGTGAGAATAGAGGGACAAGCAGTGAGAGGAGAACATTGTCATCTATTCAAGCCTATGGGGAGGCCATGCTGATTCAAGCTTGAAACTTGATTGGAAACAGGAGGCCGGACTTGGGCCTTATCAGACGTACGTTGTCCTTCTGCCTTAAGCATAATCCAAAGTCAAGAATGATGTCTTGAGGACATTGAAGAGGAGATTCGATGCGTCCTTTCCTAGGCCCCTAGCATTCTTTGAAGATCAGTCTCACTTTCCATAGCTCTGGCGTCACTGGGGCCCACCGGGTACATTCTAATGTGTCCCAAGAGATGTCTTGGAAGCCTTGAAGGAATGGAGCCCTGTCATGCTTGGGGTATGTCTCTTTGTTTGGAAGGGCTGTACAAGTGTGCTGAAAATCCCCCTTTTCCAGAGGGCTTCGTTCCTTTGTGAAGGCTGCCCTCCCAGGCTAGAGTGCTCTCGTTGGCTCCAATGAAATTCTCTTCCCCTACCTCTTGTTGTAGAAGAATTATTGATTATGTGTTTTGACACCATATGTAAGGAAGTTGGCTGAAAATTAGAACATTACAATTCAGTTTCAAGAAAAATAAACAAGCCCTATAGAAATAAAGGAAGCCTGTATCTAGACGGAATCTAGGGGAACGTTCAAGGATCAGGGGTCAAGTTCGAAACTTCCCAAATCCAGAAATGAGACAGAAAAATATCTTTCCTGGAGAGAGGAATTCATCCGATTTGTCTAATTTTCTGGCAAACATTATGTTGGTGAATGGGGGTGCCAGGACCCCCTCCCATTTGGAGTTTCTGATCTCAGGATGTCAAGCCAACACAACTGACCGCGTGTTCTCAGTGCTTAGATTGACCTACGCTAGGATAGCAAAGATTACTGCCAGTGCATCGTGCAAATTCAAAGACAACAACCAAGAATCACGAAAACACTCACACTTCGGCCTAGACAACATACGGTGATTAAAGAAATACAAAATTAATCACTTGGACTGAAGGAGAACGGACTGATAAGCATATCTAAGGGAGATATCTGAGAAAGACCATGATGAGTATACTATGGAAAAGAAAAAAAGGTCCCAGAAAATGGAAGGCGAACAGAAATCACACCTGAATAATCCACAATGAAAGATGTCAGTCTTTAGACAGACTGTGCTAGAACGTTTGAAAGTCAGAGAAATTCACAAGCCACAAAACGGCAGCGAAGGTCAAACCTGGACTAACTGGGAAGGGTGAGTTATGAGACTGCTCCAAGCGGGCTCTGAAACCCTGTGTCCATGAAGCTTGCTGGGACAGCAGAGACACAATTATGACATGTCCTCTGACATCACAGTGGACCCGAAAAACAACCTGGCCTCATCTACACAGTGCCAGAGTTGGGCTCAAGTAGCATATTCAAGTCCCATTGCACTCAACTGCAGGTGGCCAATGGAACAAGGAAGGGGCCGGCCGGTGGTGCAGCGGTGAGGACCGCACCATCTGGGTCGGTGGCCGGGGGTGGGCCAAATGGAATCCAGGGCGTAAGCCTCCTCACCACTGCTTCAGTCATTCTGGGGCAGGCGTCCGAGGTAGTGTAGAGGCAGATGGGAAGGGACGTTAGACAGGGCCAGACTTCCACGGCAAATACAGGAGCATTGCCAGCAGATGTGAGCACAGCGATGCACTTCTGCCAAACAAAACCAATTAAAAGTTGCAAAGAATAGAAAAACTAAACCTAAAAAAAACTAAAAAAACAGTTTGCCAGTGCAAAGAATAAGATCTCTATGAAGAACCTTAGCAAAACAGATGAAAGCTATGTTAATTTGAAAACTAGCAAACCTCTGGGGAAAGAAATTCAAGAAGACACAAGGAAAAAGAAGGATATTCCGCGATCTAGTAATGGAAGAATTAACACACTGCAAACGTCCATACCAGAGAAAGGAATCTCTGGATTCCGTGCAATCCCAGTCAAAGTTGCAGCGATATCTGCCACAGAGGTAGAAGAGATAATCCTAAAGTTTCTATCCAGCAACAAGAGACCCTGAATAGGCAAAGGAATCCTCAGGAAAATGAACCAAGCAGGACGTATCACACTTTCTGATTTCAACATATAGGACGACGCGCTAGGTACCGAAATGGCACAGTCTGGGCCCAAAAACAGGCACACAGACCCACGCAACAGAATCGAGAGCCCAGAGCCCAACTCAAACGTACATGGACAGCCCATTTTCGACCAGGGAGCCAAGAGGAGACAGTGGAGAAAGAAGAGTCTCTACAAGAAACTGTGCTGGGAAGCCTGCACAGCCACATGGCACACAACGAGAGTAGACCATGATGTTACACCTGGCACACACACCACCAAGAAATGGATTAAAGCCTTGAATGGCAGACTTGAGACCTTGAACCTTGTAGGAGAAGACCTAGCCAGAGTGCGCTTTGCCATCTGTCTGAGCCGCCTATTTGGAAGAAGCATGTCTGACTGGGCAAGGGCAACAAAGGAAACAAGAAACAAACGGGATCACATCAAATGCAGACGATTCTGCCCAGTCAATGAAACCATAACTCAATGCAAAGACAGCACAACAACTGGGAGAGGATGTTTGCAAAGCACACATCGGACAAAGGGTGAAAAGCCCAAAGACACAGTCAACTCACACGGCTCCAGAAGAAAAAAGACAACAAGCCAATGAAATACTGGGCAAAAGATGGAAACAGAGATTTCTCCCAAGAAGATCTAAAGAAGGCCAACAGGTGCATGAAAACTTGTTCACCATCATTAAGTCTCAGGCCAATGCAAATCCAAACTGCAAGGACATAGCAGATCACTGTGGTCAGAATGGCTATAAGGAACCAGACAGGAAACAACAAGTGTCAGAGAGTAGGTGGAGACAGGGGAAGCCTCCTGCACTGCTGGTGGGTGTGTAAACTGGTGCAGCCACTACCCCAAGCGGTGTGGAACCGCCTCAGAAATTTAAGAATCCATGTCCCCTATGATCCAGCTGTTCCTCTGTGGCGTGTTTATCCGAAGAACTCGGAAACACTGCCGCTTAAAGACGTGTGCACCACTGAGTTCACCACAGCCTTATTCCCGCTATCCAAGACTTGGAAACAGCCCTGGTGCCCAGCAAGGGACGAATGGAGAAGGAACATGGGCTATAGTCACACAATGGCATACCATTGAGCCGGAACAACGGATGCAATCCAGCCATTTGTGACCACCAGAATGGCTGTGGGGGTTTTATGGAAAGTGAAACAAGCCCCAGGGAGAATGTCAAATACCGTAGGAACTCACTTACAAGGAGAAGAAAAGGCAAGCACTAACCAACAGGTGGCACGGGACATTTGACTGGGGGTTCCCAGAGGCAAAGCGGGGCGGTGGGTGGTGGGTGAAAGAGATGATGAGGCACAAGTGTGTGGTGAGGGCCTGTGACGGCTTACGCTGGTGAAGATGATGTAACCTACACAGAAGTCTAAATCGATGAGGATGCACATCTGAAAGCTGTAGGATGTTCGAATGCAGGGTTATGGCATTAAATTCACCTAAAATCAAAAATGCAAAAAGGGGTCCAGAATGACGGCAGAAAGCTTTGGGGGCTGAAAGAGATTAGAGAAGGTGAAGTTCCCAGGATGGAAAATCACCTCAGAATGCTTACTGATGCTACAGAAAGGTAGACCGTTCCAAATAGATGAAGAGGAATACTACCAAGAAAACATGATCCGTGCTAAACCCATGAACCAACGGAAAATGTTACCGTCCATGATGTTACTACTAATCACCTTCACGAATAATCCAAACAGGCCCACATCTACCCAACTTCAGGCAAAAGGTTGGTCCAAAAGTACAATTCAGGGCCGGCCCTGTGGTGGAGCGGGTAAGTGCCCACGTTCTGCTTGGGTGGCCCGGGCCTCACTGTTTCACATCACGGGTGCAGATCACATTAGCAGTGTTAGGCAATATAGATTTCATGGTAGGGTGCGGACATAGATCATAAATAAGTAGCACTTGTGAGGCTACGTTATCAATAAGCACCAGAAAAAGAACCATGAGAATACTACAATCTAGGAACGCATCTGGTACACTTCCCCAAAGGAAGAAGGAAGGAAAACATGTGACATGCCAAGGTGGGATTGGCAGAGTGCGAGGAGATGACACGATCCTTGCGCATGAGAGGATTGCCTGGGCAACTTCAACTTGGGAGGGAGTCCAGGACTTTCTCCGGGGAAGGTCCACCCACTTGGCCGTCTACACAAGATATAAGAGAGACAACCCAGGATAATCTTACAGGAAAGAAACCAGTGTCTAGAGAGAATGTAGCAGGCCTTTCAAAGTTCGAGGAGAAAGTTAGAAAACGACAAGAAATCCAGAAAAGGGAAAACTATCCTACCTGGAAAGGATGAGGAGTCAGACTGGTCCGAGATGGCTCTGAAACTCTGTGTGCATGGAGGTTGTCAGGACAACTTAGAATGTTGAGGTTCTTTATGACATCACGGTGAACATGGCCCCCAAGATGGCTGCATGGTTACAGTCTGAGGATTGGCCTAGGCTAGGCTATTAAAGGGAGAGATACCCAGAAACAGCTTTGACAAACAGAAAACGGGCACAGAAACTGGAAGAGATAAAACAGACTCTGATTCAAGGGATAAGAATGGAATCCTTGGCGAGAAGTGAGAATAGAGGGACAAGCAGTGAGAGGAGAACATTGTCATCTATTCAAGCCTATGGGGAGGCCATGCTGATTCAAGCTTGAAACTTGATTGGAAACAGGAGGCCGGACTTGGGCCTTATCAGACGTACGTTGTCCTTCTGCCTTAAGCATAATCCAAAGTCAAGAATGATGTCTTGAGGACATTGAAGAGGAGATTCGATGCGTCCTTTCCTAGGCCCCTAGCATTCTTTGAAGATCAGTCTCACTTTCCATAGCTCTGGCGTCACTGGGGCCCACCGGGTACATTCTAATGTGTCCCAAGAGATGTCTTGGAAGCCTTGAAGGAATGGAGCCCTGTCATGCTTGGGGTATGTCTCTTTGTTTGGAAGGGCTGTACAAGTGTGCTGAAAATCCCCCTTTTCCAGAGGGCTTCGTTCCTTTGTGAAGGCTGCCCTCCCAGGCTAGAGTGCTCTCGTTGGCTCCAATGAAATTCTCTTCCCCTACCTCTTGTCGTAGAAGAATTATTGATTATGTGTTTTGACACCATATGTAAGGAAGTTGGCTGAAAATTAGAACATTACAATTCAGTTTCAAGAAAAATAAACAAGCCAGGGCTGAGGATGTAAGGCAAACAAATGGCACACCCTATAGAAATAAAGGAAGCCTGTATCTAGACGGAATCTAGGGGAACGTTCAAGGATCAGGGGTCAAGTTCGAAACTTCCCAAATCCAGAAATGAGACAGAAAAATATCTTTCCTGGAGAGAGGAATTCATCCGATTTGTCTAATTTTCTGGCAAACATTATGTTGGTGAATGGGGGTGCCAGGACCCCCTCCCATTTGGAGTTTCTGATCTCAGGATGTCAAGCCAACACAACTGACCACGTGTTCTCAGTGCTTAGATTGACCTACGCTAGGATAGCAAAGATTACTGCCAGTGCATCGTGCAAATTCAAAGACAACAACCAAGAATCACGAAAACACTCACACTTCGGCCTAGACAACATACGGTGATTAAAGAAATACAAAATTAATCACTTGGACTGAAGGAGAACGGACTGATAAGCATATCTAAGGGAGATATCTGAGAAAGACCATGATGAGTATACTATGGAAAAGAAAAAAAGGTCCCAGAAAATGGAAGGCGAACAGAAATCACACCTGAATAATCCACAATGAAAGATGTCAGTCTTTAGACAGACTGTGCTAGAACGTTTGAAAGTCAGAGAAAGTCACAAGCCACAAAACGGCAGCGAAGGTCAAACCTGGACTAACTGGGAAGGGTGAGTTATGAGACTGCTCCAAGCGGGCTCTGAAACCCTGTGTCCATGAAGCTTGCTGGGACAGCAGAGACACAATTATGACATGTCCTCTGACATCACAGTGGACCCGAAAAACAACCTGGCCTCATCTACACAGTGCCAGAGTTGGGCTCAAGTAGCATATTCAAGTCCCATTGCACTCAACTGCAGGTGGCCAATGGAACAAGGAAGGGGCCGGCCGGTGGTGCAGCGGTGAGGACCGCACCATCTGGGTCGGTGGCCGGGGGTGGGCCAAATGGAATCCAGGGCGTAAGCCTCCTCACCACTGCTTCAGTCATTCTGGGGCAGGCGTCCGAGGTAGTGTAGAGGCAGATGGGAAGGGACGTTAGACAGGGCCAGACTTCCACGGCAAATACAGGAGCATTGCCAGCAGATGTGAGCACAGCGATGCACTTCTGCCAAACAAAACCAATTAAAAGTTGCAAAGAATAGAAAAACTAAACCTAAAAAAAACTAAAAAAACAGTTTGCCAGTGCAAAGAATAAGATCTCTATGAAGAACCTTAGCAAAACAGATGAAAGCTATGTTAATTTGAAAACTAGCAAACCTCTGGGGAAAGAAATTCAAGAAGACACAAGGAAAAAGAAGGATATTCCGCGATCTAGTAATGGAAGAATTAACACACTGCAAACGTCCATACCAGAGAAAGGAATCTCTGGATTCCGTGCAATCCCAGTCAAAGTTGCAGCGATATCTGCCACAGAGGTAGAAGAGATAATCCTAAAGTTTCTATCCAGCAACAAGAGACCCTGAATAGGCAAAGGAATCCTCAGGAAAATGAACCAAGCAGGACGTATCACACTTTCTGATTTCAACATATAGGACGACGCGCTAGGTACCGAAATGGCACAGTCTGGGCCCAAAAACAGGCACACAGACCCACGCAACAGAATCGAGAGCCCAGAGCCCAACTCAAACGTACATGGACAGCCCATTTTCGACCAGGGAGCCAAGAGGAGACAGTGGAGAAAGAAGAGTCTCTACAAGAAACTGTGCTGGGAAGCCTGCACAGCCACATGGCACACAACGAGAGTAGACCATGATGTTACACCTGGCACACACACCACCAAGAAATGGATTAAAGCCTTGAATGGCAGACTTGAGACCTTGAACCTTGTAGGAGAAGACCTAGCCAGAGTGCGCTTTGCCATCTGTCTGAGCCGCCTATTTGGAAGAAGCATGTCTGACTGGGCAAGGGCAACAAAGGAAACAAGAAACAAACGGGATCACATCAAATGCAGACGATTCTGCCCAGTCAATGAAACCATAACTCAATGCAAAGACAGCACAACAACTGGGAGAGGATGTTTGCAAAGCACACATCGGACAAAGGGTGAAAAGCCCAAAGACACAGTCAACTCACACGGCTCCAGAAGAAAAAAGACAACAAGCCAATGAAATACTGGGCAAAAGATGGAAACAGAGATTTCTCCCAAGAAGATCTAAAGAAGGCCAACAGGTGCATGAAAACTTGTTCACCATCATTAAGTCTCAGGCCAATGCAAATCCAAACTGCAAGGACATAGCAGATCACTGTGGTCAGAATGGCTATAAGGAACCAGACAGGAAACAACAAGTGTCAGAGAGTAGGTGGAGACAGGGGAAGCCTCCTGCACTGCTGGTGGGTGTGTAAACTGGTGCAGCCACTACCCCAAGCGGTGTGGAACCGCCTCAGAAATTTAAGAATCCATGTCCCCTATGATCCAGCTGTTCCTCTGTGGCGTGTTTATCCGAAGAACTCGGAAACACTGCCGCTTAAAGACGTGTGCACCACTGAGTTCACCACAGCCTTATTCCCGCTATCCAAGACTTGGAAACAGCCCTGGTGCCCAGCAAGGGACGAATGGAGAAGGAACATGGGCTATAGTCACACAATGGCATACCATTGAGCCGGAACAACGGATGCAATCCAGCCATTTGTGACCACCAGAATGGCTGTGGGGGTTTTATGGAAAGTGAAACAAGCCCCAGGGAGAATGTCAAATACCGTAGGAACTCACTTACAAGGAGAAGAAAAGGCAAGCACTAACCAACAGGTGGCACGGGACATTTGACTGGGGGTTCCCAGAGGCAAAGCGGGGCGGTGGGTGGTGGGTGAAAGAGATGATGAGGCACAAGTGTGTGGTGAGGGCCTGTGACGGCTTACGCTGGTGAAGATGATGTAACCTACACAGAAGTCTAAATCGATGAGGATGCACATCTGAAAGCTGTAGGATGTTCGAATGCAGGGTTATGGCATTAAATTCACCTAAAATCAAAAATGCAAAAAGGGGTCCAGAATGACGGCAGAAAGCTTTGGGGGCTGAAAGAGATTAGAGAAGGTGAAGTTCCCAGGATGGAAAATCACCTCAGAATGCTTACTGATGCTACAGAAAGGTAGACCGTTCCAAATAGATGAAGAGGAATACTACCAAGAAAACATGATCCGTGCTAAACCCATGAACCAACGGAAAATGTTACCGTCCATGATGTTACTACTAATCACCTTCACGAATAATCCAAACAGGCCCACATCTACCCAACTTCAGGCAAAAGGTTGGTCCAAAAGTACAATTCAGGGCCGGCCCTGTGGTGGAGCGGGTAAGTGCCCACGTTCTGCTTGGGTGGCCCGGGCCTCACTGTTTCACATCACAGGTGCAGATCACATTAGCAGTGTTAGGCAATATAGATTTCATGGTAGGGTGCGGACATAGATCATAAATAAGTAGCACTTGTGAGGCTACGTTATCAATAAGCACCAGAAAAAGAACCATGAGAATACTACAATCTAGGAACGCATCTGGTACACTTCCCCAAAGGAAGAAGGAAGGAAAACATGTGACATGCCAAGGTGGGATTGGCAGAGTGCGAGGAGATGACACGATCCTTGCGCATGAGAGGATTGCCTGGGCAACTTCAACTTGGGAGGGAGTCCAGGACTTTCTCCGGGGAAGGTCCACCCACTTGGCCGTCTACACAAGACATAAGAGAGACAACCCAGGATAATCTTACAGGAAAGAAACCAGTGTCTAGAGAGAATGTAGCAGGCCTTTCAAAGTTCGAGGAGAAAGTTAGAAAACGACAAGAAATCCAGAAAAGGGAAAACTATCCTACCTGGAAAGGATGAGGAGTCAGACTGGTCCGAGATGGCTCTGAAACTCTGTGTGCATGGAGGTTGTCAGGACAACTTAGAATGTTGAGGTTCTTTATGACATCACGGTGAACATGGCCCCCAAGATGGCTGCATGGTTACAGTCTGAGGATTGGCCTAGGCTAGGCTATTAAAGGGAGAGATACCCAGAAACAGCTTTGACAAACAGAAAACGGGCACAGAAACTGGAAGAGATAAAACAGACTCTGATTCAAGGGATAAGAATGGAATCCTTGGCGAGAAGTGAGAATAGAGGGACAAGCAGTGAGAGGAGAACATTGTCATCTATTCAAGCCTATGGGGAGGCCATGCTGATTCAAGCTTGAAACTTGATTGGAAACAGGAGGCCGGACTTGGGCCTTATCAGACGTACGTTGTCCTTCTGCCTTAAGCATAATCCAAAGTCAAGAATGATGTCTTGAGGACATTGAAGAGGAGATTCGATGCGTCCTTTCCTAGGCCCCTAGCATTCTTTGAAGATCAGTCTCACTTTCCATAGCTCTGGCGTCACTGGGGCCCACCGGGTACATTCTAATGTGTCCCAAGAGATGTCTTGGAAGCCTTGAAGGAATGGAGCCCTGTCATGCTTGGGGTATGTCTCTTTGTTTGGAAGGGCTGTACAAGTGTGCTGAAAATCCCCCTTTTCCAGAGGGCTTCGTTCCTTTGTGAAGGCTGCCCTCCCAGGCTAGAGTGCTCTCGTTGGCTCCAATGAAATTCTCTTCCCCTACCTCTTGTCGTAGAAGAATTATTGATTATGTGTTTTGACACCATATGTAAGGAAGTTGGCTGAAAATTAGAACATTACAATTCAGTTTCAAGAAAAATAAACAAGCCAGGGCTGAGGATGTAAGGCAAACAAATGGCACACCCTATAGAAATAAAGGAAGCCTGTATCTAGACGGAATCTAGGGGAACGTTCAAGGATCAGGGGTCAAGTTCGAAACTTCCCAAATCCAGAAATGAGACAGAAAAATATCTTTCCTGGAGAGAGGAATTCATCCGATTTGTCTAATTTTCTGGCAAACATTATGTTGGTGAATGGGGGTGCCAGGACCCCCTCCCATTTGGAGTTTCTGATCTCAGGATGTCAAGCCAACACAACTGACCACGTGTTCTCAGTGCTTAGATTGACCTACGCTAGGATAGCAAAGATTACTGCCAGTGCATCGTGCAAATTCAAAGACAACAACCAAGAATCACGAAAACACTCACACTTCGGCCTAGACAACATACGGTGATTAAAGAAATACAAAATTAATCACTTGGACTGAAGGAGAACGGACTGATAAGCATATCTAAGGGAGATATCTGAGAAAGACCATGATGAGTATACTATGGAAAAGAAAAAAAGGTCCCAGAAAATGGAAGGCGAACAGAAATCACACCTGAATAATCCACAATGAAAGATGTCAGTCTTTAGACAGACTGTGCTAGAACGTTTGAAAGTCAGAGAAATTCACAAGCCACAAAACGGCAGCGAAGGTCAAACCTGGACTAACTGGGAAGGGTGAGTTATGAGACTGCTCCAAGCGGGCTCTGAAACCCTGTGTCCATGAAGCTTGCTGGGACAGCAGAGACACAATTATGACATGTCCTCTGACATCACAGTGGACCCGAAAAACAACCTGGCCTCATCTACACAGTGCCAGAGTTGGGCTCAAGTAGCATATTCAAGTCCCATTGCACTCAACTGCAGGTGGCCAATGGAACAAGGAAGGGGCCGGCCGGTGGTGCAGCGGTGAGGACCGCACCATCTGGGTCGGTGGCCGGGGGTGGGCCAAATGGAATCCAGGGCGTAAGCCTCCTCACCACTGCTTCAGTCATTCTGGGGCAGGCGTCCGAGGTAGTGTAGAGGCAGATGGGAAGGGACGTTAGACAGGGCCAGACTTCCACGGCAAATACAGGAGCATTGCCAGCAGATGTGAGCACAGCGATGCACTTCTGCCAAACAAAACCAATTAAAAGTTGCAAAGAATAGAAAAACTAAACCTAAGAAAAACCAAAAAACAGTTTGCCAGTGCAAAGAATAAGATCTCTATGAAGAACCTTAGCAAAACAGATGAAAGCTATGTTAATTTGAAAACTAGCAAACCTCTGGGGAAAGAAATTCAAGAAGACACAAGGAAAAAGAAGGATATTCCGCGATCTAGTAATGGAAGAATTAACACACTGCAAACGTCCATACCAGAGAAAGGAATCTCTGGATTCCGTGCAATCCCAGTCAAAGTTGCAGCGATATCTGCCACAGAGGTAGAAGAGATAATCCTAAAGTTTCTATCCAGCAACAAGAGACCCTGAATAGGCAAAGGAATCCTCAGGAAAATGAACCAAGCAGGACGTATCACACTTTCTGATTTCAACATATAGGACGACGCGCTAGGTACCGAAATGGCACAGTCTGGGCCCAAAAACAGGCACACAGACCCACGCAACAGAATCGAGAGCCCAGAGCCCAACTCAAACGTACATGGACAGCCCATTTTCGACCAGGGAGCCAAGAGGAGACAGTGGAGAAAGAAGAGTCTCTACAAGAAACTGTGCTGGGAAGCCTGCACAGCCACATGGCACACAACGAGAGTAGACCATGATGTTACACCTGGCACACACACCACCAAGAAATGGATTAAAGCCTTGAATGGCAGACTTGAGACCTTGAACCTTGTAGGAGAAGACCTAGCCAGAGTGCGCTTTGCCATCTGTCTGAGCCGCCTATTTGGAAGAAGCATGTCTGACTGGGCAAGGGCAACAAAGGAAACAAGAAACAAACGGGATCACATCAAATGCAGACGATTCTGCCCAGTCAATGAAACCATAACTCAATGCAAAGACAGCACAACAACTGGGAGAGGATGTTTGCAAAGCACACATCGGACAAAGGGTGAAAAGCCCAAAGACACAGTCAACTCACACGGCTCCAGAAGAAAAAAGACAACAAGCCAATGAAATACTGGGCAAAAGATGGAAACAGAGATTTCTCCCAAGAAGATCTAAAGAAGGCCAACAGGTGCATGAAAACTTGTTCACCATCATTAAGTCTCAGGCCAATGCAAATCCAAACTGCAAGGACATAGCAGATCACTGTGGTCAGAATGGCTATAAGGAACCAGACAGGAAACAACAAGTGTCAGAGAGTAGGTGGAGACAGGGGAAGCCTCCTGCACTGCTGGTGGGTGTGTAAACTGGTGCAGCCACTACCCCAAGCGGTGTGGAACCGCCTCAGAAATTTAAGAATCCATGTCCCCTATGATCCAGCTGTTCCTCTGTGGCGTGTTTATCCGAAGAACTCGGAAACACTGCCGCTTAAAGACGTGTGCACCACTGAGTTCACCACAGCCTTATTCCCGCTATCCAAGACTTGGAAACAGCCCTGGTGCCCAGCAAGGGACGAATGGAGAAGGAACATGGGCTATAGTCACACAATGGCATACCATTGAGCCGGAACAACGGATGCAATCCAGCCATTTGTGACCACCAGAATGGCTGTGGGGGTTTTATGGAAAGTGAAACAAGCCCCAGGGAGAATGTCAAATACCGTAGGAACTCACTTACAAGGAGAAGAAAAGGCAAGCACTAACCAACAGGTGGCACGGGACATTTGACTGGGGGTTCCCAGAGGCAAAGCGGGGCGGTGGGTGGTGGGTGAAAGAGATGATGAGGCACAAGTGTGTGGTGAGGGCCTGTGACGGCTTACGCTGGTGAAGATGATGTAACCTACACAGAAGTCTAAATCGATGAGGATGCACATCTGAAAGCTGTAGGATGTTCGAATGCAGGGTTATGGCATTAAATTCACCTAAAATCAAAAATGCAAAAAGGGGTCCAGAATGACGGCAGAAAGCTTTGGGGGCTGAAAGAGATTAGAGAAGGTGAAGTTCCCAGGATGGAAAATCACCTCAGAATGCTTACTGATGCTACAGAAAGGTAGACCGTTCCAAATAGATGAAGAGGAATACTACCAAGAAAACATGATCCGTGCTAAACCCATGAACCAACGGAAAATGTTACCGTCCATGATGTTACTACTAATCACCTTCACGAATAATCCAAACAGGCCCACATCTACCCAACTTCAGGCAAAAGGTTGGTCCAAAAGTACAATTCAGGGCCGGCCCTGTGGTGGAGCGGGTAAGTGCCCACGTTCTGCTTGGGTGGCCCGGGCCTCACTGTTTCACATCACGGGTGCAGATCACATTAGCAGTGTTAGGCAATATAGATTTCATGGTAGGGTGCGGACATAGATCATAAATAAGTAGCACTTGTGAGGCTACGTTATCAATAAGCACCAGAAAAAGAACCATGAGAATACTACAATCTAGGAACGCATCTGGTACACTTCCCCAAAGGAAGAAGGAAGGAAAACATGTGACATGCCAAGGTGGGATTGGCAGAGTGCGAGGAGATGACACGATCCTTGCGCATGAGAGGATTGCCTGGGCAACTTCAACTTGGGAGGGAGTCCAGGACTTTCTCCGGGGAAGGTCCACCCACTTGGCCGTCTACACAAGATATAAGAGAGACAACCCAGGATAATCTTACAGGAAAGAAACCAGTGTCTAGAGAGAATGTAGCAGGCCTTTCAAAGTTCGAGGAGAAAGTTAGAAAACGACAAGAAATCCAGAAAAGGGAAAACTATCCTACCTGGAAAGGATGAGGAGTCAGACTGGTCCGAGATGGCTCTGAAACTCTGTGTGCATGGAGGTTGTCAGGACAACTTAGAATGTTGAGGTTCTTTATGACATCACGGTGAACATGGCCCCCAAGATGGCTGCATGGTTACAGTCTGAGGATTGGCCTAGGCTAGGCTATTAAAGGGAGAGATACCCAGAAACAGCTTTGACAAACAGAAAACGGGCACAGAAACTGGAAGAGATAAAACAGACTCTGATTCAAGGGATAAGAATGGAATCCTTGGCGAGAAGTGAGAATAGAGGGACAAGCAGTGAGAGGAGAACATTGTCATCTATTCAAGCCTATGGGGAGGCCATGCTGATTCAAGCTTGAAACTTGATTGGAAACAGGAGGCCGGACTTGGGCCTTATCAGACGTACGTTGTCCTTCTGCCTTAAGCATAATCCAAAGTCAAGAATGATGTCTTGAGGACATTGAAGAGGAGATTCGATGCGTCCTTTCCTAGGCCCCTAGCATTCTTTGAAGATCAGTCTCACTTTCCATAGCTCTGGCGTCACTGGGGCCCACCGGGTACATTCTAATGTGTCCCAAGAGATGTCTTGGAAGCCTTGAAGGAATGGAGCCCTGTCATGCTTGGGGTATGTCTCTTTGTTTGGAAGGGCTGTACAAGTGTGCTGAAAATCCCCCTTTTCCAGAGGGCTTCGTTCCTTTGTGAAGGCTGCCCTCCCAGGCTAGAGTGCTCTCGTTGGCTCCAATGAAATTCTCTTCCCCTACCTCTTGTCGTAGAAGAATTATTGATTATGTGTTTTGACACCATATGTAAGGAAGTTGGCTGAAAATTAGAACATTACAATTCAGTTTCAAGAAAAATAAACAAGCCAGGGCTGAGGATGTAAGGCAAACAAATGGCACACCCTATAGAAATAAAGGAAGCCTGTATCTAGACGGAATCTAGGGGAACGTTCAAGGATCAGGGGTCAAGTTCGAAACTTCCCAAATCCAGAAATGAGACAGAAAAATATCTTTCCTGGAGAGAGGAATTCATCCGATTTGTCTAATTTTCTGGCAAACATTATGTTGGTGAATGGGGGTGCCAGGACCCCCTCCCATTTGGAGTTTCTGATCTCAGGATGTCAAGCCAACACAACTGACCACGTGTTCTCAGTGCTTAGATTGACCTACGCTAGGATAGCAAAGATTACTGCCAGTGCATCGTGCAAATTCAAAGACAACAACCAAGAATCACGAAAACACTCACACTTCGGCCTAGACAACATACGGTGATTAAAGAAATACAAAATTAATCACTTGGACTGAAGGAGAACGGACTGATAAGCATATCTAAGGGAGATATCTGAGAAAGACCATGATGAGTATACTATGGAAAAGAAAAAAAGGTCCCAGAAAATGGAAGGCGAACAGAAATCACACCTGAATAATCCACAATGAAAGATGTCAGTCTTTAGACAGACTGTGCTAGAACGTTTGAAAGTCAGAGAAATTCACAAGCCACAAAACGGCAGCGAAGGTCAAACCTGGACTAACTGGGAAGGGTGAGTTATGAGACTGCTCCAAGCGGGCTCTGAAACCCTGTGTCCATGAAGCTTGCTGGGACAGCAGAGACACAATTATGACATGTCCTCTGACATCACAGTGGACCCGAAAAACAACCTGGCCTCATCTACACAGTGCCAGAGTTGGGCTCAAGTAGCATATTCAAGTCCCATTGCACTCAACTGCAGGTGGCCAATGGAACAAGGAAGGGGCCGGCCGGTGGTGCAGCGGTGAGGACCGCACCATCTGGGTCGGTGGCCGGGGGTGGGCCAAATGGAATCCAGGGCGTAAGCCTCCTCACCACTGCTTCAGTCATTCTGGGGCAGGCGTCCGAGGTAGTGTAGAGGCAGATGGGAAGGGACGTTAGACAGGGCCAGACTTCCACGGCAAATACAGGAGCATTGCCAGCAGATGTGAGCACAGCGATGCACTTCTGCCAAACAAAACCAATTAAAAGTTGCAAAGAATAGAAAAACTAAACCTAAGAAAAACCAAAAAACAGTTTGCCAGTGCAAAGAATAAGATCTCTATGAAGAACCTTAGCAAAACAGATGAAAGCTATGTTAATTTGAAAACTAGCAAACCTCTGGGGAAAGAAATTCAAGAAGACACAAGGAAAAAGAAGGATATTCCGCGATCTAGTAATGGAAGAATTAACACACTGCAAACGTCCATACCAGAGAAAGGAATCTCTGGATTCCGTGCAATCCCAGTCAAAGTTGCAGCGATATCTGCCACAGAGGTAGAAGAGATAATCCTAAAGTTTCTATCCAGCAACAAGAGACCCTGAATAGGCAAAGGAATCCTCAGGAAAATGAACCAAGCAGGACGTATCACACTTTCTGATTTCAACATATAGGACGACGCGCTAGGTACCGAAATGGCACAGTCTGGGCCCAAAAACAGGCACACAGACCCACGCAACAGAATCGAGAGCCCAGAGCCCAACTCAAACGTACATGGACAGCCCATTTTCGACCAGGGAGCCAAGAGGAGACAGTGGAGAAAGAAGAGTCTCTACAAGAAACTGTGCTGGGAAGCCTGCACAGCCACATGGCACACAACGAGAGTAGACCATGATGTTACACCTGGCACACACACCACCAAGAAATGGATTAAAGCCTTGAATGGCAGACTTGAGACCTTGAACCTTGTAGGAGAAGACCTAGCCAGAGTGCGCTTTGCCATCTGTCTGAGCCGCCTATTTGGAAGAAGCATGTCTGACTGGGCAAGGGCAACAAAGGAAACAAGAAACAAACGGGATCACATCAAATGCAGACGATTCTGCCCAGTCAATGAAACCATAACTCAATGCAAAGACAGCACAACAACTGGGAGAGGATGTTTGCAAAGCACACATCGGACAAAGGGTGAAAAGCCCAAAGACACAGTCAACTCACACGGCTCCAGAAGAAAAAAGACAACAAGCCAATGAAATACTGGGCAAAAGATGGAAACAGAGATTTCTCCCAAGAAGATCTAAAGAAGGCCAACAGGTGCATGAAAACTTGTTCACCATCATTAAGTCTCAGGCCAATGCAAATCCAAACTGCAAGGACATAGCAGATCACTGTGGTCAGAATGGCTATAAGGAACCAGACAGGAAACAACAAGTGTCAGAGAGTAGGTGGAGACAGGGGAAGCCTCCTGCACTGCTGGTGGGTGTGTAAACTGGTGCAGCCACTACCCCAAGCGGTGTGGAACCGCCTCAGAAATTTAAGAATCCATGTCCCCTATGATCCAGCTGTTCCTCTGTGGCGTGTTTATCCGAAGAACTCGGAAACACTGCCGCTTAAAGACGTGTGCACCACTGAGTTCACCACAGCCTTATTCCCGCTATCCAAGACTTGGAAACAGCCCTGGTGCCCAGCAAGGGACGAATGGAGAAGGAACATGGGCTATAGTCACACAATGGCATACCATTGAGCCGGAACAACGGATGCAATCCAGCCATTTGTGACCACCAGAATGGCTGTGGGGGTTTTATGGAAAGTGAAACAAGCCCCAGGGAGAATGTCAAATACCGTAGGAACTCACTTACAAGGAGAAGAAAAGGCAAGCACTAACCAACAGGTGGCACGGGACATTTGACTGGGGGTTCCCAGAGGCAAAGCGGGGCGGTGGGTGGTGGGTGAAAGAGATGATGAGGCACAAGTGTGTGGTGAGGGCCTGTGACGGCTTACGCTGGTGAAGATGATGTAACCTACACAGAAGTCTAAATCGATGAGGATGCACATCTGAAAGCTGTAGGATGTTCGAATGCAGGGTTATGGCATTAAATTCACCTAAAATCAAAAATGCAAAAAGGGGTCCAGAATGACGGCAGAAAGCTTTGGGGGCTGAAAGAGATTAGAGAAGGTGAAGTTCCCAGGATGGAAAATCACCTCAGAATGCTTACTGATGCTACAGAAAGGTAGACCGTTCCAAATAGATGAAGAGGAATACTACCAAGAAAACATGATCCGTGCTAAACCCATGAACCAACGGAAAATGTTACCGTCCATGATGTTACTACTAATCACCTTCACGAATAATCCAAACAGGCCCACATCTACCCAACTTCAGGCAAAAGGTTGGTCCAAAAGTACAATTCAGGGCCGGCCCTGTGGTGGAGCGGGTAAGTGCCCACGTTCTGCTTGGGTGGCCCGGGCCTCACTGTTTCACATCACGGGTGCAGATCACATTAGCAGTGTTAGGCAATATAGATTTCATGGTAGGGTGCGGACATAGATCATAAATAAGTAGCACTTGTGAGGCTACGTTATCAATAAGCACCAGAAAAAGAACCATGAGAATACTACAATCTAGGAACGCATCTGGTACACTTCCCCAAAGGAAGAAGGAAGGAAAACATGTGACATGCCAAGGTGGGATTGGCAGAGTGCGAGGAGATGACACGATCCTTGCGCATGAGAGGATTGCCTGGGCAACTTCAACTTGGGAGGGAGTCCAGGACTTTCTCCGGGGAAGGTCCACCCACTTGGCCGTCTACACAAGATATAAGAGAGACAACCCAGGATAATCTTACAGGAAAGAAACCAGTGTCTAGAGAGAATGTAGCAGGCCTTTCAAAGTTCGAGGAGAAAGTTAGAAAACGACAAGAAATCCAGAAAAGGGAAAACTATCCTACCTGGAAAGGATGAGGAGTCAGACTGGTCCGAGATGGCTCTGAAACTCTGTGTGCATGGAGGTTGTCAGGACAACTTAGAATGTTGAGGTTCTTTATGACATCACGGTGAACATGGCCCCCAAGATGGCTGCATGGTTACAGTCTGAGGATTGGCCTAGGCTAGGCTATTAAAGGGAGAGATACCCAGAAACAGCTTTGACAAACAGAAAACGGGCACAGAAACTGGAAGAGATAAAACAGACTCTGATTCAAGGGATAAGAATGGAATCCTTGGCGAGAAGTGAGAATAGAGGGACAAGCAGTGAGAGGAGAACATTGTCATCTATTCAAGCCTATGGGGAGGCCATGCTGATTCAAGCTTGAAACTTGATTGGAAACAGGAGGCCGGACTTGGGCCTTATCAGACGTACGTTGTCCTTCTGCCTTAAGCATAATCCAAAGTCAAGAATGATGTCTTGAGGACATTGAAGAGGAGATTCGATGCGTCCTTTCCTAGGCCCCTAGCATTCTTTGAAGATCAGTCTCACTTTCCATAGCTCTGGCGTCACTGGGGCCCACCGGGTACATTCTAATGTGTCCCAAGAGATGTCTTGGAAGCCTTGAAGGAATGGAGCCCTGTCATGCTTGGGGTATGTCTCTTTGTTTGGAAGGGCTGTACAAGTGTGCTGAAAATCCCCCTTTTCCAGAGGGCTTCGTTCCTTTGTGAAGGCTGCCCTCCCAGGCTAGAGTGCTCTCGTTGGCTCCAATGAAATTCTCTTCCCCTACCTCTTGTCGTAGAAGAATTATTGATTATGTGTTTTGACACCATATGTAAGGAAGTTGGCTGAAAATTAGAACATTACAATTCAGTTTCAAGAAAAATAAACAAGCCAGGGCTGAGGATGTAAGGCAAACAAATGGCACACCCTATAGAAATAAAGGAAGCCTGTATCTAGACGGAATCTAGGGGAACGTTCAAGGATCAGGGGTCAAGTTCGAAACTTCCCAAATCCAGAAATGAGACAGAAAAATATCTTTCCTGGAGAGAGGAATTCATCCGATTTGTCTAATTTTCTGGCAAACATTATGTTGGTGAATGGGGGTGCCAGGACCCCCTCCCATTTGGAGTTTCTGATCTCAGGATGTCAAGCCAACACAACTGACCACGTGTTCTCAGTGCTTAGATTGACCTACGCTAGGATAGCAAAGATTACTGCCAGTGCATCGTGCAAATTCAAAGACAACAACCAAGAATCACGAAAACACTCACACTTCGGCCTAGACAACATACGGTGATTAAAGAAATACAAAATTAATCACTTGGACTGAAGGAGAACGGACTGATAAGCATATCTAAGGGAGATATCTGAGAAAGACCATGATGAGTATACTATGGAAAAGAAAAAAAGGTCCCAGAAAATGGAAGGCGAACAGAAATCACACCTGAATAATCCACAATGAAAGATGTCAGTCTTTAGACAGACTGTGCTAGAACGTTTGAAAGTCAGAGAAATTCACAAGCCACAAAACGGCAGCGAAGGTCAAACCTGGACTAACTGGGAAGGGTGAGTTATGAGACTGCTCCAAGCGGGCTCTGAAACCCTGTGTCCATGAAGCTTGCTGGGACAGCAGAGACACAATTATGACATGTCCTCTGACATCACAGTGGACCCGAAAAACAACCTGGCCTCATCTACACAGTGCCAGAGTTGGGCTCAAGTAGCATATTCAAGTCCCATTGCACTCAACTGCAGGTGGCCAATGGAACAAGGAAGGGGCCGGCCGGTGGTGCAGCGGTGAGGACCGCACCATCTGGGTCGGTGGCCGGGGGTGGGCCAAATGGAATCCAGGGCGTAAGCCTCCTCACCACTGCTTCAGTCATTCTGGGGCAGGCGTCCGAGGTAGTGTAGAGGCAGATGGGAAGGGACGTTAGACAGGGCCAGACTTCCACGGCAAATACAGGAGCATTGCCAGCAGATGTGAGCACAGCGATGCACTTCTGCCAAACAAAACCAATTAAAAGTTGCAAAGAATAGAAAAACTAAACCTAAGAAAAACCAAAAAACAGTTTGCCAGTGCAAAGAATAAGATCTCTATGAAGAACCTTAGCAAAACAGATGAAAGCTATGTTAATTTGAAAACTAGCAAACCTCTGGGGAAAGAAATTCAAGAAGACACAAGGAAAAAGAAGGATATTCCGCGATCTAGTAATGGAAGAATTAACACACTGCAAACGTCCATACCAGAGAAAGGAATCTCTGGATTCCGTGCAATCCCAGTCAAAGTTGCAGCGATATCTGCCACAGAGGTAGAAGAGATAATCCTAAAGTTTCTATCCAGCAACAAGAGACCCTGAATAGGCAAAGGAATCCTCAGGAAAATGAACCAAGCAGGACGTATCACACTTTCTGATTTCAACATATAGGACGACGCGCTAGGTACCGAAATGGCACAGTCTGGGCCCAAAAACAGGCACACAGACCCACGCAACAGAATCGAGAGCCCAGAGCCCAACTCAAACGTACATGGACAGCCCATTTTCGACCAGGGAGCCAAGAGGAGACAGTGGAGAAAGAAGAGTCTCTACAAGAAACTGTGCTGGGAAGCCTGCACAGCCACATGGCACACAACGAGAGTAGACCATGATGTTACACCTGGCACACACACCACCAAGAAATGGATTAAAGCCTTGAATGGCAGACTTGAGACCTTGAACCTTGTAGGAGAAGACCTAGCCAGAGTGCGCTTTGCCATCTGTCTGAGCCGCCTATTTGGAAGAAGCATGTCTGACTGGGCAAGGGCAACAAAGGAAACAAGAAACAAACGGGATCACATCAAATGCAGACGATTCTGCCCAGTCAATGAAACCATAACTCAATGCAAAGACAGCACAACAACTGGGAGAGGATGTTTGCAAAGCACACATCGGACAAAGGGTGAAAAGCCCAAAGACACAGTCAACTCACACGGCTCCAGAAGAAAAAAGACAACAAGCCAATGAAATACTGGGCAAAAGATGGAAACAGAGATTTCTCCCAAGAAGATCTAAAGAAGGCCAACAGGTGCATGAAAACTTGTTCACCATCATTAAGTCTCAGGCCAATGCAAATCCAAACTGCAAGGACATAGCAGATCACTGTGGTCAGAATGGCTATAAGGAACCAGACAGGAAACAACAAGTGTCAGAGAGTAGGTGGAGACAGGGGAAGCCTCCTGCACTGCTGGTGGGTGTGTAAACTGGTGCAGCCACTACCCCAAGCGGTGTGGAACCGCCTCAGAAATTTAAGAATCCATGTCCCCTATGATCCAGCTGTTCCTCTGTGGCGTGTTTATCCGAAGAACTCGGAAACACTGCCGCTTAAAGACGTGTGCACCACTGAGTTCACCACAGCCTTATTCCCGCTATCCAAGACTTGGAAACAGCCCTGGTGCCCAGCAAGGGACGAATGGAGAAGGAACATGGGCTATAGTCACACAATGGCATACCATTGAGCCGGAACAACGGATGCAATCCAGCCATTTGTGACCACCAGAATGGCTGTGGGGGTTTTATGGAAAGTGAAACAAGCCCCAGGGAGAATGTCAAATACCGTAGGAACTCACTTACAAGGAGAAGAAAAGGCAAGCACTAACCAACAGGTGGCACGGGACATTTGACTGGGGGTTCCCAGAGGCAAAGCGGGGCGGTGGGTGGTGGGTGAAAGAGATGATGAGGCACAAGTGTGTGGTGAGGGCCTGTGACGGCTTACGCTGGTGAAGATGATGTAACCTACACAGAAGTCTAAATCGATGAGGATGCACATCTGAAAGCTGTAGGATGTTCGAATGCAGGGTTATGGCATTAAACTCACCTAAAATCAAAAATGCAAAAAGGGGTCCAGAATGACGGCAGAAAGCTTTGGGGGCTGAAAGAGATTAGAGAAGGTGAAGTTCCCAGGATGGAAAATCACCTCAGAATGCTTACTGATGCTACAGAAAGGTAGACCGTTCCAAATAGATGAAGAGGAATACTACCAAGAAAACATGATCCGTGCTAAACCCATGAACCAACGGAAAATGTTACCGTCCATGATGTTACTACTAATCACCTTCACGAATAATCCAAACAGGCCCACATCTACCCAACTTCAGGCAAAAGGTTGGTCCAAAAGTACAATTCAGGGCCGGCCCTGTGGTGGAGCGGGTAAGTGCCCACGTTCTGCTTGGGTGGCCCGGGCCTCACTGTTTCACATCACGGGTGCAGATCACATTAGCAGTGTTAGGCAATATAGATTTCATGGTAGGGTGCGGACATAGATCATAAATAAGTAGCACTTGTGAGGCTACGTTATCAATAAGCACCAGAAAAAGAGCCATGAGAATACTACAATCTAGGAACGCATCTGGTACACTTCCCCAAAGGAAGAAGGAAGGAAAACATGTGACATGCCAAGGTGGGATTGGCAGAGTGCGAGGAGATGACACGATCCTTGCGCATGAGAGGATTGCCTGGGCAACTTCAACTTGGGAGGGAGTCCAGGACTTTCTCCGGGGAAGGTCCACCCACTTGGCCGTCTACACAAGATATAAGAGAGACAACCCAGGATAATCTTACAGGAAAGAAACCAGTGTCTAGAGAGAATGTAGCAGGCCTTTCAAAGTTCGAGGAGAAAGTTAGAAAACGACAAGAAATCCAGAAAAGGGAAAACTATCCTACCTGGAAAGGATGAGGAGTCAGACTGGTCCGAGATGGCTCTGAAACTCTGTGTGCATGGAGGTTGTCAGGACAACTTAGAATGTTGAGGTTCTTTATGACATCACGGTGAACATGGCCCCCAAGATGGCTGCATGGTTACAGTCTGAGGATTGGCCTAGGCTAGGCTATTAAAGGGAGAGATACCCAGAAACAGCTTTGACAAACAGAAAACGGGCACAGAAACTGGAAGAGATAAAACAGACTCTGATTCAAGGGATAAGAATGGAATCCTTGGCGAGAAGTGAGAATAGAGGGACAAGCAGTGAGAGGAGAACATTGTCATCTATTCAAGCCTATGGGGAGGCCATGCTGATTCAAGCTTGAAACTTGATTGGAAACAGGAGGCCGGACTTGGGCCTTATCAGACGTACGTTGTCCTTCTGCCTTAAGCATAATCCAAAGTCAAGAATGATGTCTTGAGGACATTGAAGAGGAGATTCGATGCGTCCTTTCCTAGGCCCCTAGCATTCTTTGAAGATCAGTCTCACTTTCCATAGCTCTGGCGTCACTGGGGCCCACCGGGTACATTCTAATGTGTCCCAAGAGATGTCTTGGAAGCCTTGAAGGAATGGAGCCCTGTCATGCTTGGGGTATGTCTCTTTGTTTGGAAGGGCTGTACAAGTGTGCTGAAAATCCCCCTTTTCCAGAGGGCTTCGTTCCTTTGTGAAGGCTGCCCTCCCAGGCTAGAGTGCTCTCGTTGGCTCCAATGAAATTCTCTTCCCCTACCTCTTGTCGTAGAAGAATTATTGATTATGTGTTTTGACACCATATGTAAGGAAGTTGGCTGAAAATTAGAACATTACAATTCAGTTTCAAGAAAAATAAACAAGCCAGGGCTGAGGATGTAAGGCAAACAAATGGCACACCCTATAGAAATAAAGGAAGCCTGTATCTAGACGGAATCTAGGGGAACGTTCAAGGATCAGGGGTCAAGTTCGAAACTTCCCAAATCCAGAAATGAGACAGAAAAATATCTTTCCTGGAGAGAGGAATTCATCCGATTTGTCTAATTTTCTGGCAAACATTATGTTGGTGAATGGGGGTGCCAGGACCCCCTCCCATTTGGAGTTTCTGATCTCAGGATGTCAAGCCAACACAACTGACCACGTGTTCTCAGTGCTTAGATTGACCTACGCTAGGATAGCAAAGATTACTGCCAGTGCATCGTGCAAATTCAAAGACAACAACCAAGAATCACGAAAACACTCACACTTCGGCCTAGACAACATACGGTGATTAAAGAAATACAAAATTAATCACTTGGACTGAAGGAGAACGGACTGATAAGCATATCTAAGGGAGATATCTGAGAAAGACCATGATGAGTATACTATGGAAAAGAAAAAAAGGTCCCAGAAAATGGAAGGCGAACAGAAATCACACCTGAATAATCCACAATGAAAGATGTCAGTCTTTAGACAGACTGTGCTAGAACGTTTGAAAGTCAGAGAAAGTCACAAGCCACAAAACGGCAGCGAAGGTCAAACCTGGACTAACTGGGAAGGGTGAGTTATGAGACTGCTCCAAGCGGGCTCTGAAACCCTGTGTCCATGAAGCTTGCTGGGACAGCAGAGACACAATTATGACATGTCCTCTGACATCACAGTGGACCCGAAAAACAACCTGGCCTCATCTACACAGTGCCAGAGTTGGGCTCAAGTAGCATATTCAAGTCCCATTGCACTCAACTGCAGGTGGCCAATGGAACAAGGAAGGGGCCGGCCGGTGGTGCAGCGGTGAGGACCGCACCATCTGGGTCGGTGGCCGGGGGTGGGCCAAATGGAATCCAGGGCGTAAGCCTCCTCACCACTGCTTCAGTCATTCTGGGGCAGGCGTCCGAGGTAGTGTAGAGGCAGATGGGAAGGGACGTTAGACAGGGCCAGACTTCCACGGCAAATACAGGAGCATTGCCAGCAGATGTGAGCACAGCGATGCACTTCTGCCAAACAAAACCAATTAAAAGTTGCAAAGAATAGAAAAACTAAACCTAAGAAAAACCAAAAAACAGTTTGCCAGTGCAAAGAATAAGATCTCTATGAAGAACCTTAGCAAAACAGATGAAAGCTATGTTAATTTGAAAACTAGCAAACCTCTGGGGAAAGAAATTCAAGAAGACACAAGGAAAAAGAAGGATATTCCGCGATCTAGTAATGGAAGAATTAACACACTGCAAACGTCCATACCAGAGAAAGGAATCTCTGGATTCCGTGCAATCCCAGTCAAAGTTGCAGCGATATCTGCCACAGAGGTAGAAGAGATAATCCTAAAGTTTCTATCCAGCAACAAGAGACCCTGAATAGGCAAAGGAATCCTCAGGAAAATGAACCAAGCAGGACGTATCACACTTTCTGATTTCAACATATAGGACGACGCGCTAGGTACCGAAATGGCACAGTCTGGGCCCAAAAACAGGCACACAGACCCACGCAACAGAATCGAGAGCCCAGAGCCCAACTCAAACGTACATGGACAGCCCATTTTCGACCAGGGAGCCAAGAGGAGACAGTGGAGAAAGAAGAGTCTCTACAAGAAACTGTGCTGGGAAGCCTGCACAGCCACATGGCACACAACGAGAGTAGACCATGATGTTACACCTGGCACACACACCACCAAGAAATGGATTAAAGCCTTGAATGGCAGACTTGAGACCTTGAACCTTGTAGGAGAAGACCTAGCCAGAGTGCGCTTTGCCATCTGTCTGAGCCGCCTATTTGGAAGAAGCATGTCTGACTGGGCAAGGGCAACAAAGGAAACAAGAAACAAACGGGATCACATCAAATGCAGACGATTCTGCCCAGTCAATGAAACCATAACTCAATGCAAAGACAGCACAACAACTGGGAGAGGATGTTTGCAAAGCACACATCGGACAAAGGGTGAAAAGCCCAAAGACACAGTCAACTCACACGGCTCCAGAAGAAAAAAGACAACAAGCCAATGAAATACTGGGCAAAAGATGGAAACAGAGATTTCTCCCAAGAAGATCTAAAGAAGGCCAACAGGTGCATGAAAACTTGTTCACCATCATTAAGTCTCAGGCCAATGCAAATCCAAACTGCAAGGACATAGCAGATCACTGTGGTCAGAATGGCTATAAGGAACCAGACAGGAAACAACAAGTGTCAGAGAGTAGGTGGAGACAGGGGAAGCCTCCTGCACTGCTGGTGGGTGTGTAAACTGGTGCAGCCACTACCCCAAGCGGTGTGGAACCGCCTCAGAAATTTAAGAATCCATGTCCCCTATGATCCAGCTGTTCCTCTGTGGCGTGTTTATCCGAAGAACTCGGAAACACTGCCGCTTAAAGACGTGTGCACCACTGAGTTCACCACAGCCTTATTCCCGCTATCCAAGACTTGGAAACAGCCCTGGTGCCCAGCAAGGGACGAATGGAGAAGGAACATGGGCTATAGTCACACAATGGCATACCATTGAGCCGGAACAACGGATGCAATCCAGCCATTTGTGACCACCAGAATGGCTGTGGGGGTTTTATGGAAAGTGAAACAAGCCCCAGGGAGAATGTCAAATACCGTAGGAACTCACTTACAAGGAGAAGAAAAGGCAAGCACTAACCAACAGGTGGCACGGGACATTTGACTGGGGGTTCCCAGAGGCAAAGCGGGGCGGTGGGTGGTGGGTGAAAGAGATGATGAGGCACAAGTGTGTGGTGAGGGCCTGTGACGGCTTACGCTGGTGAAGATGATGTAACCTACACAGAAGTCTAAATCGATGAGGATGCACATCTGAAAGCTGTAGGATGTTCGAATGCAGGGTTATGGCATTAAACTCACCTAAAATCAAAAATGCAAAAAGGGGTCCAGAATGACGGCAGAAAGCTTTGGGGGCTGAAAGAGATTAGAGAAGGTGAAGTTCCCAGGATGGAAAATCACCTCAGAATGCTTACTGATGCTACAGAAAGGTAGACCGTTCCAAATAGATGAAGAGGAATACTACCAAGAAAACATGATCCGTGCTAAACCCATGAACCAACGGAAAATGTTACCGTCCATGATGTTACTACTAATCACCTTCACGAATAATCCAAACAGGCCCACATCTACCCAACTTCAGGCAAAAGGTTGGTCCAAAAGTACAATTCAGGGCCGGCCCTGTGGTGGAGCGGGTAAGTGCCCACGTTCTGCTTGGGTGGCCCGGGCCTCACTGTTTCACATCACGGGTGCAGATCACATTAGCAGTGTTAGGCAATATAGATTTCATGGTAGGGTGCGGACATAGATCATAAATAAGTAGCACTTGTGAGGCTACGTTATCAATAAGCACCAGAAAAAGAACCATGAGAATACTACAATCTAGGAACGCATCTGGTACACTTCCCCAAAGGAAGAAGGAAGGAAAACATGTGACATGCCAAGGTGGGATTGGCAGAGTGCGAGGAGATGACACGATCCTTGCGCATGAGAGGATTGCCTGGGCAACTTCAACTTGGGAGGGAGTCCAGGACTTTCTCCGGGGAAGGTCCACCCACTTGGCCGTCTACACAAGACATAAGAGAGACAACCCAGGATAATCTTACAGGAAAGAAACCAGTGTCTAGAGAGAATGTAGCAGGCCTTTCAAAGTTCGAGGAGAAAGTTAGAAAACGACAAGAAATCCAGAAAAGGGAAAACTATCCTACCTGGAAAGGATGAGGAGTCAGACTGGTCCGAGATGGCTCTGAAACTCTGTGTGCATGGAGGTTGTCAGGACAACTTAGAATGTTGAGGTTCTTTATGACATCACGGTGAACATGGCCCCCAAGATGGCTGCATGGTTACAGTCTGAGGATTGGCCTAGGCTAGGCTATTAAAGGGAGAGATACCCAGAAACAGCTTTGACAAACAGAAAACGGGCACAGAAACTGGAAGAGATAAAACAGACTCTGATTCAAGGGATAAGAATGGAATCCTTGGCGAGAAGTGAGAATAGAGGGACAAGCAGTGAGAGGAGAACATTGTCATCTATTCAAGCCTATGGGGAGGCCATGCTGATTCAAGCTTGAAACTTGATTGGAAACAGGAGGCCGGACTTGGGCCTTATCAGACGTACGTTGTCCTTCTGCCTTAAGCATAATCCAAAGTCAAGAATGATGTCTTGAGGACATTGAAGAGGAGATTCGATGCGTCCTTTCCTAGGCCCCTAGCATTCTTTGAAGATCAGTCTCACTTTCCATAGCTCTGGCGTCACTGGGGCCCACCGGGTACATTCTAATGTGTCCCAAGAGATGTCTTGGAAGCCTTGAAGGAATGGAGCCCTGTCATGCTTGGGGTATGTCTCTTTGTTTGGAAGGGCTGTACAAGTGTGCTGAAAATCCCCCTTTTCCAGAGGGCTTCGTTCCTTTGTGAAGGCTGCCCTCCCAGGCTAGAGTGCTCTCGTTGGCTCCAATGAAATTCTCTTCCCCTACCTCTTGTCGTAGAAGAATTATTGATTATGTGTTTTGACACCATATGTAAGGAAGTTGGCTGAAAATTAGAACATTACAATTCAGTTTCAAGAAAAATAAACAAGCCAGGGCTGAGGATGTAAGGCAAACAAATGGCACACCCTATAGAAATAAAGGAAGCCTGTATCTAGACGGAATCTAGGGGAACGTTCAAGGATCAGGGGTCAAGTTCGAAACTTCCCAAATCCAGAAATGAGACAGAAAAATATCTTTCCTGGAGAGAGGAATTCATCCGATTTGTCTAATTTTCTGGCAAACATTATGTTGGTGAATGGGGGTGCCAGGACCCCCTCCCATTTGGAGTTTCTGATCTCAGGATGTCAAGCCAACACAACTGACCACGTGTTCTCAGTGCTTAGATTGACCTACGCTAGGATAGCAAAGATTACTGCCAGTGCATCGTGCAAATTCAAAGACAACAACCAAGAATCACGAAAACACTCACACTTCGGCCTAGACAACATACGGTGATTAAAGAAATACAAAATTAATCACTTGGACTGAAGGAGAACGGACTGATAAGCATATCTAAGGGAGATATCTGAGAAAGACCATGATGAGTATACTATGGAAAAGAAAAAAAGGTCCCAGAAAATGGAAGGCGAACAGAAATCACACCTGAATAATCCACAATGAAAGATGTCAGTCTTTAGACAGACTGTGCTAGAACGTTTGAAAGTCAGAGAAATTCACAAGCCACAAAACGGCAGCGAAGGTCAAACCTGGACTAACTGGGAAGGGTGAGTTATGAGACTGCTCCAAGCGGGCTCTGAAACCCTGTGTCCATGAAGCTTGCTGGGACAGCAGAGACACAATTATGACATGTCCTCTGACATCACAGTGGACCCGAAAAACAACCTGGCCTCATCTACACAGTGCCAGAGTTGGGCTCAAGTAGCATATTCAAGTCCCATTGCACTCAACTGCAGGTGGCCAATGGAACAAGGAAGGGGCCGGCCGGTGGTGCAGCGGTGAGGACCGCACCATCTGGGTCGGTGGCCGGGGGTGGGCCAAATGGAATCCAGGGCGTAAGCCTCCTCACCACTGCTTCAGTCATTCTGGGGCAGGCGTCCGAGGTAGTGTAGAGGCAGATGGGAAGGGACGTTAGACAGGGCCAGACTTCCACGGCAAATACAGGAGCATTGCCAGCAGATGTGAGCACAGCGATGCACTTCTGCCAAACAAAACCAATTAAAAGTTGCAAAGAATAGAAAAACTAAACCTAAGAAAAACCAAAAAACAGTTTGCCAGTGCAAAGAATAAGATCTCTATGAAGAACCTTAGCAAGACAGATGAAAGCTATGTTAATTTGAAAACTAGCAAACCTCTGGGGAAAGAAATTCAAGAAGACACATGGAAAAAGAAGGATATTCCGCGATCTAGTAATGGAAGAATTAACACACTGCAAACGTCCATACCAGAGAAAGGAATCTCTGGATTCCGTGCAATCCCAGTCAAAGTTGCAGCGATATCTGCCACAGAGGTAGAAGAGATAATCCTAAAGTTTCTATCCAGCAACAAGAGACCCTGAATAGGCAAAGGAATCCTCAGGAAAATGAACCAAGCAGGACGTATCACACTTTCTGATTTCAACATATAGGACGACGCGCTAGGTACCGAAATGGCACAGTCTGGGCCCAAAAACAGGCACACAGACCCACGCAACAGAATCGAGAGCCCAGAGCCCAACTCAAACGTACATGGACAGCCCATTTTCGACCAGGGAGCCAAGAGGAGACAGTGGAGAAAGAAGAGTCTCTACAAGAAACTGTGCTGGGAAGCCTGCACAGCCACATGGCACACAACGAGAGTAGACCATGATGTTACACCTGGCACACACACCACCAAGAAATGGATTAAAGCCTTGAATGGCAGACTTGAGACCTTGAACCTTGTAGGAGAAGACCTAGCCAGAGTGCGCTTTGCCATCTGTCTGAGCCGCCTATTTGGAAGAAGCATGTCTGACTGGGCAAGGGCAACAAAGGAAACAAGAAACAAACGGGATCACATCAAATGCAGACGATTCTGCCCAGTCAATGAAACCATAACTCAATGCAAAGACAGCACAACAACTGGGAGAGGATGTTTGCAAAGCACACATCGGACAAAGGGTGAAAAGCCCAAAGACACAGTCAACTCACACGGCTCCAGAAGAAAAAAGACAACAAGCCAATGAAATACTGGGCAAAAGATGGAAACAGAGATTTCTCCCAAGAAGATCTAAAGAAGGCCAACAGGTGCATGAAAACTTGTTCACCATCATTAAGTCTCAGGCCAATGCAAATCCAAACTGCAAGGACATAGCAGATCACTGTGGTCAGAATGGCTATAAGGAACCAGACAGGAAACAACAAGTGTCAGAGAGTAGGTGGAGACAGGGGAAGCCTCCTGCACTGCTGGTGGGTGTGTAAACTGGTGCAGCCACTACCCCAAGCGGTGTGGAACCGCCTCAGAAATTTAAGAATCCATGTCCCCTATGATCCAGCTGTTCCTCTGTGGCGTGTTTATCCGAAGAACTCGGAAACACTGCCGCTTAAAGACGTGTGCACCACTGAGTTCACCACAGCCTTATTCCCGCTATCCAAGACTTGGAAACAGCCCTGGTGCCCAGCAAGGGACGAATGGAGAAGGAACATGGGCTATAGTCACACAATGGCATACCATTGAGCCGGAACAACGGATGCAATCCAGCCATTTGTGACCACCAGAATGGCTGTGGGGGTTTTATGGAAAGTGAAACAAGCCCCAGGGAGAATGTCAAATACCGTAGGAACTCACTTACAAGGAGAAGAAAAGGCAAGCACTAACCAACAGGTGGCACGGGACATTTGACTGGGGGTTCCCAGAGGCAAAGCGGGGCGGTGGGTGGTGGGTGAAAGAGATGATGAGGCACAAGTGTGTGGTGAGGGCCTGTGACGGCTTACGCTGGTGAAGATGATGTAACCTACACAGAAGTCTAAATCGATGAGGATGCACATCTGAAAGCTGTAGGATGTTCGAATGCAGGGTTATGGCATTAAATTCACCTAAAATCAAAAATGCAAAAAGGGGTCCAGAATGACGGCAGAAAGCTTTGGGGGCTGAAAGAGATTAGAGAAGGTGAAGTTCCCAGGATGGAAAATCACCTCAGAATGCTTACTGATGCTACAGAAAGGTAGACCGTTCCAAATAGATGAAGAGGAATACTACCAAGAAAACATGATCCGTGCTAAACCCATGAACCAACGGAAAATGTTACCGTCCATGATGTTACTACTAATCACCTTCACGAATAATCCAAACAGGCCCACATCTACCCAACTTCAGGCAAAAGTTTGGTCCAAAAGTACAATTCAGGGCCGGCCCTGTGGTGGAGCGGGTAAGTGCCCACGTTCTGCTTGGGTGGCCCGGGCCTCACTGTTTCACATCACGGGTGCAGATCACATTAGCAGTGTTAGGCAATATAGATTTCATGGTAGGGTGCGGACATAGATCATAAATAAGTAGCACTTGTGAGGCTACGTTATCAATAAGCACCAGAAAAAGAACCATGAGAATACTACAATCTAGGAACGCATCTGGTACACTTCCCCAAAGGAAGAAGGAAGGAAAACATGTGACATGCCAAGGTGGGATTGGCAGAGTGCGAGGAGATGACACGATCCTTGCGCATGAGAGGATTGCCTGGGCAACTTCAACTTGGGAGGGAGTCCAGGACTTTCTCCGGGGAAGGTCCACCCACTTGGCCGTCTACACAAGACATAAGAGAGACAACCCAGGATAATCTTACAGGAAAGAAACCAGTGTCTAGAGAGAATGTAGCAGGCCTTTCAAAGTTCGAGGAGAAAGTTAGAAAACGACAAGAAATCCAGAAAAGGGAAAACTATCCTACCTGGAAAGGATGAGGAGTCAGACTGGTCCGAGATGGCTCTGAAACTCTGTGTGCATGGAGGTTGTCAGGACAACTTAGAATGTTGAGGTTCTTTATGACATCACGGTGAACATGGCCCCCAAGATGGCTGCATGGTTACAGTCTGAGGATTGGCCTAGGCTAGGCTATTAAAGGGAGAGATACCCAGAAACAGCTTTGCCAAACAGAAAACGGGCACAGAAACTGGAAGAGATAAAACAGACTCTGATTCAAGGGATAAGAATGGAATCCTTGGCGAGAAGTGAGAATAGAGGGACAAGCAGTGAGAGGAGAACATTGTCATCTATTCAAGCCTATGGGGAGGCCATGCTGATTCAAGCTTGAAACTTGATTGGAAACAGGAGGCCGGACTTGGGCCTTATCAGACGTACGTTGTCCTTCTGCCTTAAGCATAATCCAAAGTCAAGAATGATGTCTTGAGGACATTGAAGAGGAGATTCGATGCGTCCTTTCCTAGGCCCCTAGCATTCTTTGAAGATCAGTCTCACTTTCCATAGCTCTGGCGTCACTGGGGCCCACCGGGTACATTCTAATGTGTCCCAAGAGATGTCTTGGAAGCCTTGAAGGAATGGAGCCCTGTCATGCTTGGGGTATGTCTCTTTGTTTGGAAGGGCTGTACAAGTGTGCTGAAAATCCCCCTTTTCCAGAGGGCTTCGTTCCTTTGTGAAGGCTGCCCTCCCAGGCTAGAGTGCTCTCGTTGGCTCCAATGAAATTCTCTTCCCCTACCTCTTGTCGTAGAAGAATTATTGATTATGTGTTTTGACACCATATGTAAGGAAGTTGGCTGAAAATTAGAACATTACAATTCAGTTTCAAGAAAAATAAACAAGCCAGGGCTGAGGATGTAAGGCAAACAAATGGCACACCCTATAGAAATAAAGGAAGCCTGTATCTAGACGGAATCTAGGGGAACGTTCAAGGATCAGGGGTCAAGTTCGAAACTTCCCAAATCCAGAAATGAGACAGAAAAATATCTTTCCTGGAGAGAGGAATTCATCCGATTTGTCTAATTTTCTGGCAAACATTATGTTGGTGAATGGGGGTGCCAGGACCCCCTCCCATTTGGAGTTTCTGATCTCAGGATGTCAAGCCAACACAACTGACCACGTGTTCTCAGTGCTTAGATTGACCTACGCTAGGATAGCAAAGATTACTGCCAGTGCATCGTGCAAATTCAAAGACAACAACCAAGAATCACGAAAACACTCACACTTCGGCCTAGACAACATACGGTGATTAAAGAAATACAAAATTAATCACTTGGACTGAAGGAGAACGGACTGATAAGCATATCTAAGGGAGATATCTGAGAAAGACCATGATGAGTATACTATGGAAAAGAAAAAAAGGTCCCAGAAAATGGAAGGCGAACAGAAATCACACCTGAATAATCCACAATGAAAGATGTCAGTCTTTAGACAGACTGTGCTAGAACGTTTGAAAGTCAGAGAAAGTCACAAGCCACAAAACGGCAGCGAAGGTCAAACCTGGACTAACTGGGAAGGGTGAGTTATGAGACTGCTCCAAGCGGGCTCTGAAACCCTGTGTCCATGAAGCTTGCTGGGACAGCAGAGACACAATTATGACATGTCCTCTGACATCACAGTGGACCCGAAAAACAACCTGGCCTCATCTACACAGTGCCAGAGTTGGGCTCAAGTAGCATATTCAAGTCCCATTGCACTCAACTGCAGGTGGCCAATGGAACAAGGAAGGGGCCGGCCGGTGGTGCAGCGGTGAGGACCGCACCATCTGGGTCGGTGGCCGGGGGTGGGCCAAATGGAATCCAGGGCGTAAGCCTCCTCACCACTGCTTCAGTCATTCTGGGGCAGGCGTCCGAGGTAGTGTAGAGGCAGATGGGAAGGGACGTTAGACAGGGCCAGACTTCCACGGCAAATACAGGAGCATTGCCAGCAGATGTGAGCACAGCGATGCACTTCTGCCAAACAAAACCAATTAAAAGTTGCAAAGAATAGAAAAACTAAACCTAAAAAAAACTAAAAAAACAGTTTGCCAGTGCAAAGAATAAGATCTCTATGAAGAACCTTAGCAAAACAGATGAAAGCTATGTTAATTTGAAAACTAGCAAACCTCTGGGGAAAGAAATTCAAGAAGACACAAGGAAAAAGAAGGATATTCCGCGATCTAGTAATGGAAGAATTAACACACTGCAAACGTCCATACCAGAGAAAGGAATCTCTGGATTCCGTGCAATCCCAGTCAAAGTTGCAGCGATATCTGCCACAGAGGTAGAAGAGATAATCCTAAAGTTTCTATCCAGCAACAAGAGACCCTGAATAGGCAAAGGAATCCTCAGGAAAATGAACCAAGCAGGACGTATCACACTTTCTGATTTCAACATATAGGACGACGCGCTAGGTACCGAAATGGCACAGTCTGGGCCCAAAAACAGGCACACAGACCCACGCAACAGAATCGAGAGCCCAGAGCCCAACTCAAACGTACATGGACAGCCCATTTTCGACCAGGGAGCCAAGAGGAGACAGTGGAGAAAGAAGAGTCTCTACAAGAAACTGTGCTGGGAAGCCTGCACAGCCACATGGCACACAACGAGAGTAGACCATGATGTTACACATGGCACACACACCACCAAGAAATGGATTAAAGCCTTGAATGGCAGACTTGAGACCTTGAACCTTGTAGGAGAAGACCTAGCCAGAGTGCGCTTTGCCATCTGTCTGAGCCGCCTATTTGGAAGAAGCATGTCTGACTGGGCAAGGGCAACAAAGGAAACAAGAAACAAACGGGATCACATCAAATGCAGACGATTCTGCCCAGTCAATGAAACCATAACTCAATGCAAAGACAGCACAACAACTGGGAGAGGATGTTTGCAAAGCACACATCGGACAAAGGGTGAAAAGCCCAAAGACACAGTCAACTCACACGGCTCCAGAAGAAAAAAGACAACAAGCCAATGAAATACTGGGCAAAAGATGGAAACAGAGATTTCTCCCAAGAAGATCTAAAGAAGGCCAACAGGTGCATGAAAACTTGTTCACCATCATTAAGTCTCAGGCCAATGCAAATCCAAACTGCAAGGACATAGCAGATCACTGTGGTCAGAATGGCTATAAGGAACCAGACAGGAAACAACAAGTGTCAGAGAGTAGGTGGAGACAGGGGAAGCCTCCTGCACTGCTGGTGGGTGTGTAAACTGGTGCAGCCACTACCCCAAGCGGTGTGGAACCGCCTCAGAAATTTAAGAATCCATGTCCCCTATGATCCAGCTGTTCCTCTGTGGCGTGTTTATCCGAAGAACTCGGAAACACTGCCGCTTAAAGACGTGTGCACCACTGAGTTCACCACAGCCTTATTCCCGCTATCCAAGACTTGGAAACAGCCCTGGTGCCCAGCAAGGGACGAATGGAGAAGGAACATGGGCTATAGTCACACAATGGCATACCATTGAGCCGGAACAACGGATGCAATCCAGCCATTTGTGACCACCAGAATGGCTGTGGGGGTTTTATGGAAAGTGAAACAAGCCCCAGGGAGAATGTCAAATACCGTAGGAACTCACTTACAAGGAGAAGAAAAGGCAAGCACTAACCAACAGGTGGCACGGGACATTTGACTGGGGGTTCCCAGAGGCAAAGCGGGGCGGTGGGTGGTGGGTGAAAGAGATGATGAGGCACAAGTGTGTGGTGAGGGCCTGTGACGGCTTACGCTGGTGAAGATGATGTAACCTACACAGAAGTCTAAATCGATGAGGATGCACATCTGAAAGCTGTAGGATGTTCGAATGCAGGGTTATGGCATTAAATTCACCTAAAATCAAAAATGCAAAAAGGGGTCCAGAATGACGGCAGAAAGCTTTGGGGGCTGAAAGAGATTAGAGAAGGTGAAGTTCCCAGGATGGAAAATCACCTCAGAATGCTTACTGATGCTACAGAAAGGTAGACCGTTCCAAATAGATGAAGAGGAATACTACCAAGAAAACATGATCCGTGCTAAACCCATGAACCAACGGAAAATGTTACCGTCCATGATGTTACTACTAATCACCTTCACGAATAATCCAAACAGGCCCACATCTACCCAACTTCAGGCAAAAGGTTGGTCCAAAAGTACAATTCAGGGCCGGCCCTGTGGTGGAGCGGGTAAGTGCCCACGTTCTGCTTGGGTGGCCCGGGCCTCACTGTTTCACATCACGGGTGCAGATCACATTAGCAGTGTTAGGCAATATAGATTTCATGGTAGGGTGCGGACATAGATCATAAATAAGTAGCACTTGTGAGGCTACGTTATCAATAAGCACCAGAAAAAGAACCATGAGAATACTACAATCTAGGAACGCATCTGGTACACTTCCCCAAAGGAAGAAGGAAGGAAAACATGTGACATGCCAAGGTGGGATTGGCAGAGTGCGAGGAGATGACACGATCCTTGCGCATGAGAGGATTGCCTGGGCAACTTCAACTTGGGAGGGAGTCCAGGACTTTCTCCGGGGAAGGTCCACCCACTTGGCCGTCTACACAAGATATAAGAGAGACAACCCAGGATAATCTTACAGGAAAGAAACCAGTGTCTAGAGAGAATGTAGCAGGCCTTTCAAAGTTCGAGGAGAAAGTTAGAAAACGACAAGAAATCCAGAAAAGGGAAAACTATCCTACCTGGAAAGGATGAGGAGTCAGACTGGTCCGAGATGGCTCTGAAACTCTGTGTGCATGGAGGTTGTCAGGACAACTTAGAATGTTGAGGTTCTTTATGACATCACGGTGAACATGGCCCCCAAGATGGCTGCATGGTTACAGTCTGAGGATTGGCCTAGGCTAGGCTATTAAAGGGAGAGATACCCAGAAACAGCTTTGACAAACAGAAAACGGGCACAGAAACTGGAAGAGATAAAACAGACTCTGATTCAAGGGATAAGAATGGAATCCTTGGCGAGAAGTGAGAATAGAGGGACAAGCAGTGAGAGGAGAACATTGTCATCTATTCAAGCCTATGGGGAGGCCATGCTGATTCAAGCTTGAAACTTGATTGGAAACAGGAGGCCGGACTTGGGCCTTATCAGACGTACGTTGTCCTTCTGCCTTAAGCATAATCCAAAGTCAAGAATGATGTCTTGAGGACATTGAAGAGGAGATTCGATGCGTCCTTTCCTAGGCCCCTAGCATTCTTTGAAGATCAGTCTCACTTTCCATAGCTCTGGCGTCACTGGGGCCCACCGGGTACATTCTAATGTGTCCCAAGAGATGTCTTGGAAGCCTTGAAGGAATGGAGCCCTGTCATGCTTGGGGTATGTCTCTTTGTTTGGAAGGGCTGTACAAGTGTGCTGAAAATCCCCCTTTTCCAGAGGGCTTCGTTCCTTTGTGAAGGCTGCCCTCCCAGGCTAGAGTGCTCTCGTTGGCTCCAATGAAATTCTCTTCCCCTACCTCTTGTCGTAGAAGAATTATTGATTATGTGTTTTGACACCATATGTAAGGAAGTTGGCTGAAAATTAGAACATTACAATTCAGTTTCAAGAAAAATAAACAAGCCAGGGCTGAGGATGTAAGGCAAACAAATGGCACACCCTATAGAAATAAAGGAAGCCTGTATCTAGACGGAATCTAGGGGAACGTTCAAGGATCAGGGGTCAAGTTCGAAACTTCCCAAATCCAGAAATGAGACAGAAAAATATCTTTCCTGGAGAGAGGAATTCATCCGATTTGTCTAATTTTCTGGCAAACATTATGTTGGTGAATGGGGGTGCCAGGACCCCCTCCCATTTGGAGTTTCTGATCTCAGGATGTCAAGCCAACACAACTGACCACGTGTTCTCAGTGCTTAGATTGACCTACGCTAGGATAGCAAAGATTACTGCCAGTGCATCGTGCAAATTCAAAGACAACAACCAAGAATCACGAAAACACTCACACTTCGGCCTAGACAACATACGGTGATTAAAGAAATACAAAATTAATCACTTGGACTGAAGGAGAACGGACTGATAAGCATATCTAAGGGAGATATCTGAGAAAGACCATGATGAGTATACTATGGAAAAGAAAAAAAGGTCCCAGAAAATGGAAGGCGAACAGAAATCACACCTGAATAATCCACAATGAAAGATGTCAGTCTTTAGACAGACTGTGCTAGAACGTTTGAAAGTCAGAGAAAGTCACAAGCCACAAAACGGCAGCGAAGGTCAAACCTGGACTAACTGGGAAGGGTGAGTTATGAGACTGCTCCAAGCGGGCTCTGAAACCCTGTGTCCATGAAGCTTGCTGGGACAGCAGAGACACAATTATGACATGTCCTCTGACATCACAGTGGACCCGAAAAACAACCTGGCCTCATCTACACAGTGCCAGAGTTGGGCTCAAGTAGCATATTCAAGTCCCATTGCACTCAACTGCAGGTGGCCAATGGAACAAGGAAGGGGCCGGCCGGTGGTGCAGCGGTGAGGACCGCACCATCTGGGTCGGTGGCCGGGGGTGGGCCAAATGGAATCCAGGGCGTAAGCCTCCTCACCACTGCTTCAGTCATTCTGGGGCAGGCGTCCGAGGTAGTGTAGAGGCAGATGGGAAGGGACGTTAGACAGGGCCAGACTTCCACGGCAAATACAGGAGCATTGCCAGCAGATGTGAGCACAGCGATGCACTTCTGCCAAACAAAACCAATTAAAAGTTGCAAAGAATAGAAAAACTAAACCTAAAAAAAACTAAAAAAACAGTTTGCCAGTGCAAAGAATAAGATCTCTATGAAGAACCTTAGCAAAACAGATGAAAGCTATGTTAATTTGAAAACTAGCAAACCTCTGGGGAAAGAAATTCAAGAAGACACAAGGAAAAAGAAGGATATTCCGCGATCTAGTAATGGAAGAATTAACACACTGCAAACGTCCATACCAGAGAAAGGAATCTCTGGATTCCGTGCAATCCCAGTCAAAGTTGCAGCGATATCTGCCACAGAGGTAGAAGAGATAATCCTAAAGTTTCTATCCAGCAACAAGAGACCCTGAATAGGCAAAGGAATCCTCAGGAAAATGAACCAAGCAGGACGTATCACACTTTCTGATTTCAACATATAGGACGACGCGCTAGGTACCGAAATGGCACAGTCTGGGCCCAAAAACAGGCACACAGACCCACGCAACAGAATCGAGAGCCCAGAGCCCAACTCAAACGTACATGGACAGCCCATTTTCGACCAGGGAGCCAAGAGGAGACAGTGGAGAAAGAAGAGTCTCTACAAGAAACTGTGCTGGGAAGCCTGCACAGCCACATGGCACACAACGAGAGTAGACCATGATGTTACACCTGGCACACACACCACCAAGAAATGGATTAAAGCCTTGAATGGCAGACTTGAGACCTTGAACCTTGTAGGAGAAGACCTAGCCAGAGTGCGCTTTGCCATCTGTCTGAGCCGCCTATTTGGAAGAAGCATGTCTGACTGGGCAAGGGCAACAAAGGAAACAAGAAACAAACGGGATCACATCAAATGCAGACGATTCTGCCCAGTCAATGAAACCATAACTCAATGCAAAGACAGCACAACAACTGGGAGAGGATGTTTGCAAAGCACACATCGGACAAAGGGTGAAAAGCCCAAAGACACAGTCAACTCACACGGCTCCAGAAGAAAAAAGACAACAAGCCAATGAAATACTGGGCAAAAGATGGAAACAGAGATTTCTCCCAAGAAGATCTAAAGAAGGCCAACAGGTGCATGAAAACTTGTTCACCATCATTAAGTCTCAGGCCAATGCAAATCCAAACTGCAAGGACATAGCAGATCACTGTGGTCAGAATGGCTATAAGGAACCAGACAGGAAACAACAAGTGTCAGAGAGTAGGTGGAGACAGGGGAAGCCTCCTGCACTGCTGGTGGGTGTGTAAACTGGTGCAGCCACTACCCCAAGCGGTGTGGAACCGCCTCAGAAATTTAAGAATCCATGTCCCCTATGATCCAGCTGTTCCTCTGTGGCGTGTTTATCCGAAGAACTCGGAAACACTGCCGCTTAAAGACGTGTGCACCACTGAGTTCACCACAGCCTTATTCCCGCTATCCAAGACTTGGAAACAGCCCTGGTGCCCAGCAAGGGACGAATGGAGAAGGAACATGGGCTATAGTCACACAATGGCATACCATTGAGCCGGAACAACGGATGCAATCCAGCCATTTGTGACCACCAGAATGGCTGTGGGGGTTTTATGGAAAGTGAAACAAGCCCCAGGGAGAATGTCAAATACCGTAGGAACTCACTTACAAGGAGAAGAAAAGGCAAGCACTAACCAACAGGTGGCACGGGACATTTGACTGGGGGTTCCCAGAGGCAAAGCGGGGCGGTGGGTGGTGGGTGAAAGAGATGATGAGGCACAAGTGTGTGGTGAGGGCCTGTGACGGCTTACGCTGGTGAAGATGATGTAACCTACACAGAAGTCTAAATCGATGAGGATGCACATCTGAAAGCTGTAGGATGTTCGAATGCAGGGTTATGGCATTAAATTCACCTAAAATCAAAAATGCAAAAAGGGGTCCAGAATGACGGCAGAAAGCTTTGGGGGCTGAAAGAGATTAGAGAAGGTGAAGTTCCCAGGATGGAAAATCACCTCAGAATGCTTACTGATGCTACAGAAAGGTAGACCGTTCCAAATAGATGAAGAGGAATACTACCAAGAAAACATGATCCGTGCTAAACCCATGAACCAACGGAAAATGTTACCGTCCATGATGTTACTACTAATCACCTTCACGAATAATCCAAACAGGCCCACATCTACCCAACTTCAGGCAAAAGGTTGGTCCAAAAGTACAATTCAGGGCCGGCCCTGTGGTGGAGCGGGTAAGTGCCCACGTTCTGCTTGGGTGGCCCGGGCCTCACTGTTTCACATCACGGGTGCAGATCACATTAGCAGTGTTAGGCAATATAGATTTCATGGTAGGGTGCGGACATAGATCATAAATAAGTAGCACTTGTGAGGCTACGTTATCAATAAGCACCAGAAAAAGAACCATGAGAATACTACAATCTAGGAACGCATCTGGTACACTTCCCCAAAGGAAGAAGGAAGGAAAACATGTGACATGCCAAGGTGGGATTGGCAGAGTGCGAGGAGATGACACGATCCTTGCGCATGAGAGGATTGCCTGGGCAACTTCAACTTGGGAGGGAGTCCAGGACTTTCTCCGGGGAAGGTCCACCCACTTGGCCGTCTACACAAGATATAAGAGAGACAACCCAGGATAATCTTACAGGAAAGAAACCAGTGTCTAGAGAGAATGTAGCAGGCCTTTCAAAGTTCGAGGAGAAAGTTAGAAAACGACAAGAAATCCAGAAAAGGGAAAACTATCCTACCTGGAAAGGATGAGGAGTCAGACTGGTCCGAGATGGCTCTGAAACTCTGTGTGCATGGAGGTTGTCAGGACAACTTAGAATGTTGAGGTTCTTTATGACATCACGGTGAACATGGCCCCCAAGATGGCTGCATGGTTACAGTCTGAGGATTGGCCTAGGCTAGGCTATTAAAGGGAGAGATACCCAGAAACAGCTTTGACAAACAGAAAACGGGCACAGAAACTGGAAGAGATAAAACAGACTCTGATTCAAGGGATAAGAATGGAATCCTTGGCGAGAAGTGAGAATAGAGGGACAAGCAGTGAGAGGAGAACATTGTCATCTATTCAAGCCTATGGGGAGGCCATGCTGATTCAAGCTTGAAACTTGATTGGAAACAGGAGGCCGGACTTGGGCCTTATCAGACGTACGTTGTCCTTCTGCCTTAAGCATAATCCAAAGTCAAGAATGATGTCTTGAGGACATTGAAGAGGAGATTCGATGCGTCCTTTCCTAGGCCCCTAGCATTCTTTGAAGATCAGTCTCACTTTCCATAGCTCTGGCGTCACTGGGGCCCACCGGGTACATTCTAATGTGTCCCAAGAGATGTCTTGGAAGCCTTGAAGGAATGGAGCCCTGTCATGCTTGGGGTATGTCTCTTTGTTTGGAAGGGCTGTACAAGTGTGCTGAAAATCCCCCTTTTCCAGAGGGCTTCGTTCCTTTGTGAAGGCTGCCCTCCCAGGCTAGAGTGCTCTCGTTGGCTCCAATGAAATTCTCTTCCCCTACCTCTTGTCGTAGAAGAATTATTGATTATGTGTTTTGACACCATATGTAAGGAAGTTGGCTGAAAATTAGAACATTACAATTCAGTTTCAAGAAAAATAAACAAGCCAGGGCTGAGGATGTAAGGCAAACAAATGGCACACCCTATAGAAATAAAGGAAGCCTGTATCTAGACGGAATCTAGGGGAACGTTCAAGGATCAGGGGTCAAGTTCGAAACTTCCCAAATCCAGAAATGAGACAGAAAAATATCTTTCCTGGAGAGAGGAATTCATCCGATTTGTCTAATTTTCTGGCAAACATTATGTTGGTGAATGGGGGTGCCAGGACCCCCTCCCATTTGGAGTTTCTGATCTCAGGATGTCAAGCCAACACAACTGACCACGTGTTCTCAGTGCTTAGATTGACCTACGCTAGGATAGCAAAGATTACTGCCAGTGCATCGTGCAAATTCAAAGACAACAACCAAGAATCACGAAAACACTCACACTTCGGCCTAGACAACATACGGTGATTAAAGAAATACAAAATTAATCACTTGGACTGAAGGAGAACGGACTGATAAGCATATCTAAGGGAGATATCTGAGAAAGACCATGATGAGTATACTATGGAAAAGAAAAAAAGGTCCCAGAAAATGGAAGGCGAACAGAAATCACACCTGAATAATCCACAATGAAAGATGTCAGTCTTTAGACAGACTGTGCTAGAACGTTTGAAAGTCAGAGAAAGTCACAAGCCACAAAACGGCAGCGAAGGTCAAACCTGGACTAACTGGGAAGGGTGAGTTATGAGACTGCTCCAAGCGGGCTCTGAAACCCTGTGTCCATGAAGCTTGCTGGGACAGCAGAGACACAATTATGACATGTCCTCTGACATCACAGTGGACCCGAAAAACAACCTGGCCTCATCTACACAGTGCCAGAGTTGGGCTCAAGTAGCATATTCAAGTCCCATTGCACTCAACTGCAGGTGGCCAATGGAACAAGGAAGGGGCCGGCCGGTGGTGCAGCGGTGAGGACCGCACCATCTGGGTCGGTGGCCGGGGGTGGGCCAAATGGAATCCAGGGCGTAAGCCTCCTCACCACTGCTTCAGTCATTCTGGGGCAGGCGTCCGAGGTAGTGTAGAGGCAGATGGGAAGGGACGTTAGACAGGGCCAGACTTCCACGGCAAATACAGGAGCATTGCCAGCAGATGTGAGCACAGCGATGCACTTCTGCCAAACAAAACCAATTAAAAGTTGCAAAGAATAGAAAAACTAAACCTAAAAAAAACTAAAAAAACAGTTTGCCAGTGCAAAGAATAAGATCTCTATGAAGAACCTTAGCAAAACAGATGAAAGCTATGTTAATTTGAAAACTAGCAAACCTCTGGGGAAAGAAATTCAAGAAGACACAAGGAAAAAGAAGGATATTCCGCGATCTAGTAATGGAAGAATTAACACACTGCAAACGTCCATACCAGAGAAAGGAATCTCTGGATTCCGTGCAATCCCAGTCAAAGTTGCAGCGATATCTGCCACAGAGGTAGAAGAGATAATCCTAAAGTTTCTATCCAGCAACAAGAGACCCTGAATAGGCAAAGGAATCCTCAGGAAAATGAACCAAGCAGGACGTATCACACTTTCTGATTTCAACATATAGGACGACGCGCTAGGTACCGAAATGGCACAGTCTGGGCCCAAAAACAGGCACACAGACCCACGCAACAGAATCGAGAGCCCAGAGCCCAACTCAAACGTACATGGACAGCCCATTTTCGACCAGGGAGCCAAGAGGAGACAGTGGAGAAAGAAGAGTCTCTACAAGAAACTGTGCTGGGAAGCCTGCACAGCCACATGGCACACAACGAGAGTAGACCATGATGTTACACCTGGCACACACACCACCAAGAAATGGATTAAAGCCTTGAATGGCAGACTTGAGACCTTGAACCTTGTAGGAGAAGACCTAGCCAGAGTGCGCTTTGCCATCTGTCTGAGCCGCCTATTTGGAAGAAGCATGTCTGACTGGGCAAGGGCAACAAAGGAAACAAGAAACAAACGGGATCACATCAAATGCAGACGATTCTGCCCAGTCAATGAAACCATAACTCAATGCAAAGACAGCACAACAACTGGGAGAGGATGTTTGCAAAGCACACATCGGACAAAGGGTGAAAAGCCCAAAGACACAGTCAACTCACACGGCTCCAGAAGAAAAAAGACAACAAGCCAATGAAATACTGGGCAAAAGATGGAAACAGAGATTTCTCCCAAGAAGATCTAAAGAAGGCCAACAGGTGCATGAAAACTTGTTCACCATCATTAAGTCTCAGGCCAATGCAAATCCAAACTGCAAGGACATAGCAGATCACTGTGGTCAGAATGGCTATAAGGAACCAGACAGGAAACAACAAGTGTCAGAGAGTAGGTGGAGACAGGGGAAGCCTCCTGCACTGCTGGTGGGTGTGTAAACTGGTGCAGCCACTACCCCAAGCGGTGTGGAACCGCCTCAGAAATTTAAGAATCCATGTCCCCTATGATCCAGCTGTTCCTCTGTGGCGTGTTTATCCGAAGAACTCGGAAACACTGCCGCTTAAAGACGTGTGCACCACTGAGTTCACCACAGCCTTATTCCCGCTATCCAAGACTTGGAAACAGCCCTGGTGCCCAGCAAGGGACGAATGGAGAAGGAACATGGGCTATAGTCACACAATGGCATACCATTGAGCCGGAACAACGGATGCAATCCAGCCATTTGTGACCACCAGAATGGCTGTGGGGGTTTTATGGAAAGTGAAACAAGCCCCAGGGAGAATGTCAAATACCGTAGGAACTCACTTACAAGGAGAAGAAAAGGCAAGCACTAACCAACAGGTGGCACGGGACATTTGACTGGGGGTTCCCAGAGGCAAAGCGGGGCGGTGGGTGGTGGGTGAAAGAGATGATGAGGCACAAGTGTGTGGTGAGGGCCTGTGACGGCTTACGCTGGTGAAGATGATGTAACCTACACAGAAGTCTAAATCGATGAGGATGCACATCTGAAAGCTGTAGGATGTTCGAATGCAGGGTTATGGCATTAAACTCACCTAAAATCAAAAATGCAAAAAGGGGTCCAGAATGACGGCAGAAAGCTTTGGGGGCTGAAAGAGATTAGAGAAGGTGAAGTTCCCAGGATGGAAAATCACCTCAGAATGCTTACTGATGCTACAGAAAGGTAGACCGTTCCAAATAGATGAAGAGGAATACTACCAAGAAAACATGATCCGTGCTAAACCCATGAACCAACGGAAAATGTTACCGTCCATGATGTTACTACTAATCACCTTCACGAATAATCCAAACAGGCCCACATCTACCCAACTTCAGGCAAAAGGTTGGTCCAAAAGTACAATTCAGGGCCGGCCCTGTGGTGGAGCGGGTAAGTGCCCACGTTCTGCTTGGGTGGCCCGGGCCTCACTGTTTCACATCACGGGTGCAGATCACATTAGCAGTGTTAGGCAATATAGATTTCATGGTAGGGTGCGGACATAGATCATAAATAAGTAGCACTTGTGAGGCTACGTTATCAATAAGCACCAGAAAAAGAACCATGAGAATACTACAATCTAGGAACGCATCTGGTACACTTCCCCAAAGGAAGAAGGAAGGAAAACATGTGACATGCCAAGGTGGGATTGGCAGAGTGCGAGGAGATGACACGATCCTTGCGCATGAGAGGATTGCCTGGGCAACTTCAACTTGGGAGGGAGTCCAGGACTTTCTCCGGGGAAGGTCCACCCACTTGGCCGTCTACACAAGACATAAGAGAGACAACCCAGGATAATCTTACAGGAAAGAAACCAGTGTCTAGAGAGAATGTAGCAGGCCTTTCAAAGTTCGAGGAGAAAGTTAGAAAACGACAAGAAATCCAGAAAAGGGAAAACTATCCTACCTGGAAAGGATGAGGAGTCAGACTGGTCCGAGATGGCTCTGAAACTCTGTGTGCATGGAGGTTGTCAGGACAACTTAGAATGTTGAGGTTCTTTATGACATCACGGTGAACATGGCCCCCAAGATGGCTGCATGGTTACAGTCTGAGGATTGGCCTAGGCTAGGCTATTAAAGGGAGAGATACCCAGAAACAGCTTTGACAAACAGAAAACGGGCACAGAAACTGGAAGAGATAAAACAGACTCTGATTCAAGGGATAAGAATGGAATCCTTGGCGAGAAGTGAGAATAGAGGGACAAGCAGTGAGAGGAGAACATTGTCATCTATTCAAGCCTATGGGGAGGCCATGCTGATTCAAGCTTGAAACTTGATTGGAAACAGGAGGCCGGACTTGGGCCTTATCAGACGTACGTTGTCCTTCTGCCTTAAGCATAATCCAAAGTCAAGAATGATGTCTTGAGGACATTGAAGAGGAGATTCGATGCGTCCTTTCCTAGGCCCCTAGCATTCTTTGAAGATCAGTCTCACTTTCCATAGCTCTGGCGTCACTGGGGCCCACCGGGTACATTCTAATGTGTCCCAAGAGATGTCTTGGAAGCCTTGAAGGAATGGAGCCCTGTCATGCTTGGGGTATGTCTCTTTGTTTGGAAGGGCTGTACAAGTGTGCTGAAAATCCCCCTTTTCCAGAGGGCTTCGTTCCTTTGTGAAGGCTGCCCTCCCAGGCTAGAGTGCTCTCGTTGGCTCCAATGAAATTCTCTTCCCCTACCTCTTGTCGTAGAAGAATTATTGATTATGTGTTTTGACACCATATGTAAGGAAGTTGGCTGAAAATTAGAACATTACAATTCAGTTTCAAGAAAAATAAACAAGCCAGGGCTGAGGATGTAAGGCAAACAAATGGCACACCCTATAGAAATAAAGGAAGCCTGTATCTAGACGGAATCTAGGGGAACGTTCAAGGATCAGGGGTCAAGTTCGAAACTTCCCAAATCCAGAAATGAGACAGAAAAATATCTTTCCTGGAGAGAGGAATTCATCCGATTTGTCTAATTTTCTGGCAAACATTATGTTGGTGAATGGGGGTGCCAGGACCCCCTCCCATTTGGAGTTTCTGATCTCAGGATGTCAAGCCAACACAACTGACCACGTGTTCTCAGTGCTTAGATTGACCTACGCTAGGATAGCAAAGATTACTGCCAGTGCATCGTGCAAATTCAAAGACAACAACCAAGAATCACGAAAACACTCACACTTCGGCCTAGACAACATACGGTGATTAAAGAAATACAAAATTAATCACTTGGACTGAAGGAGAACGGACTGATAAGCATATCTAAGGGAGATATCTGAGAAAGACCATGATGAGTATACTATGGAAAAGAAAAAAAGGTCCCAGAAAATGGAAGGCGAACAGAAATCACACCTGAATAATCCACAATGAAAGATGTCAGTCTTTAGACAGACTGTGCTAGAACGTTTGAAAGTCAGAGAAAGTCACAAGCCACAAAACGGCAGCGAAGGTCAAACCTGGACTAACTGGGAAGGGTGAGTTATGAGACTGCTCCAAGCGGGCTCTGAAACCCTGTGTCCATGAAGCTTGCTGGGACAGCAGAGACACAATTATGACATGTCCTCTGACATCACAGTGGACCCGAAAAACAACCTGGCCTCATCTACACAGTGCCAGAGTTGGGCTCAAGTAGCATATTCAAGTCCCATTGCACTCAACTGCAGGTGGCCAATGGAACAAGGAAGGGGCCGGCCGGTGGTGCAGCGGTGAGGACCGCACCATCTGGGTCGGTGGCCGGGGGTGGGCCAAATGGAATCCAGGGCGTAAGCCTCCTCACCACTGCTTCAGTCATTCTGGGGCAGGCGTCCGAGGTAGTGTAGAGGCAGATGGGAAGGGACGTTAGACAGGGCCAGACTTCCACGGCAAATACAGGAGCATTGCCAGCAGATGTGAGCACAGCGATGCACTTCTGCCAAACAAAACCAATTAAAAGTTGCAAAGAATAGAAAAACTAAACCTAAAAAAAACTAAAAAAACAGTTTGCCAGTGCAAAGAATAAGATCTCTATGAAGAACCTTAGCAAAACAGATGAAAGCTATGTTAATTTGAAAACTAGCAAACCTCTGGGGAAAGAAATTCAAGAAGACACAAGGAAAAAGAAGGATATTCCGCGATCTAGTAATGGAAGAATTAACACACTGCAAACGTCCATACCAGAGAAAGGAATCTCTGGATTCCGTGCAATCCCAGTCAAAGTTGCAGCGATATCTGCCACAGAGGTAGAAGAGATAATCCTAAAGTTTCTATCCAGCAACAAGAGACCCTGAATAGGCAAAGGAATCCTCAGGAAAATGAACCAAGCAGGACGTATCACACTTTCTGATTTCAACATATAGGACGACGCGCTAGGTACCGAAATGGCACAGTCTGGGCCCAAAAACAGGCACACAGACCCACGCAACAGAATCGAGAGCCCAGAGCCCAACTCAAACGTACATGGACAGCCCATTTTCGACCAGGGAGCCAAGAGGAGACAGTGGAGAAAGAAGAGTCTCTACAAGAAACTGTGCTGGGAAGCCTGCACAGCCACATGGCACACAACGAGAGTAGACCATGATGTTACACCTGGCACACACACCACCAAGAAATGGATTAAAGCCTTGAATGGCAGACTTGAGACCTTGAACCTTGTAGGAGAAGACCTAGCCAGAGTGCGCTTTGCCATCTGTCTGAGCCGCCTATTTGGAAGAAGCATGTCTGACTGGGCAAGGGCAACAAAGGAAACAAGAAACAAACGGGATCACATCAAATGCAGACGATTCTGCCCAGTCAATGAAACCATAACTCAATGCAAAGACAGCACAACAACTGGGAGAGGATGTTTGCAAAGCACACATCGGACAAAGGGTGAAAAGCCCAAAGACACAGTCAACTCACACGGCTCCAGAAGAAAAAAGACAACAAGCCAATGAAATACTGGGCAAAAGATGGAAACAGAGATTTCTCCCAAGAAGATCTAAAGAAGGCCAACAGGTGCATGAAAACTTGTTCACCATCATTAAGTCTCAGGCCAATGCAAATCCAAACTGCAAGGACATAGCAGATCACTGTGGTCAGAATGGCTATAAGGAACCAGACAGGAAACAACAAGTGTCAGAGAGTAGGTGGAGACAGGGGAAGCCTCCTGCACTGCTGGTGGGTGTGTAAACTGGTGCAGCCACTACCCCAAGCGGTGTGGAACCGCCTCAGAAATTTAAGAATCCATGTCCCCTATGATCCAGCTGTTCCTCTGTGGCGTGTTTATCCGAAGAACTCGGAAACACTGCCGCTTAAAGACGTGTGCACCACTGAGTTCACCACAGCCTTATTCCCGCTATCCAAGACTTGGAAACAGCCCTGGTGCCCAGCAAGGGACGAATGGAGAAGGAACATGGGCTATAGTCACACAATGGCATACCATTGAGCCGGAACAACGGATGCAATCCAGCCATTTGTGACCACCAGAATGGCTGTGGGGGTTTTATGGAAAGTGAAACAAGCCCCAGGGAGAATGTCAAATACCGTAGGAACTCACTTACAAGGAGAAGAAAAGGCAAGCACTAACCAACAGGTGGCACGGGACATTTGACTGGGGGTTCCCAGAGGCAAAGCGGGGCGGTGGGTGGTGGGTGAAAGAGATGATGAGGCACAAGTGTGTGGTGAGGGCCTGTGACGGCTTACGCTGGTGAAGATGATGTAACCTACACAGAAGTCTAAATCGATGAGGATGCACATCTGAAAGCTGTAGGATGTTCGAATGCAGGGTTATGGCATTAAACTCACCTAAAATCAAAAATGCAAAAAGGGGTCCAGAATGACGGCAGAAAGCTTTGGGGGCTGAAAGAGATTAGAGAAGGTGAAGTTCCCAGGATGGAAAATCACCTCAGAATGCTTACTGATGCTACAGAAAGGTAGACCGTTCCAAATAGATGAAGAGGAATACTACCAAGAAAACATGATCCGTGCTAAACCCATGAACCAACGGAAAATGTTACCGTCCATGATGTTACTACTAATCACCTTCACGAATAATCCAAACAGGCCCACATCTACCCAACTTCAGGCAAAAGGTTGGTCCAAAAGTACAATTCAGGGCCGGCCCTGTGGTGGAGCGGGTAAGTGCCCACGTTCTGCTTGGGTGGCCCGGGCCTCACTGTTTCACATCACGGGTGCAGATCACATTAGCAGTGTTAGGCAATATAGATTTCATGGTAGGGTGCGGACATAGATCATAAATAAGTAGCACTTGTGAGGCTACGTTATCAATAAGCACCAGAAAAAGAACCATGAGAATACTACAATCTAGGAACGCATCTGGTACACTTCCCCAAAGGAAGAAGGAAGGAAAACATGTGACATGCCAAGGTGGGATTGGCAGAGTGCGAGGAGATGACACGATCCTTGCGCATGAGAGGATTGCCTGGGCAACTTCAACTTGGGAGGGAGTCCAGGACTTTCTCCGGGGAAGGTCCACCCACTTGGCCGTCTACACAAGACATAAGAGAGACAACCCAGGATAATCTTACAGGAAAGAAACCAGTGTCTAGAGAGAATGTAGCAGGCCTTTCAAAGTTCGAGGAGAAAGTTAGAAAACGACAAGAAATCCAGAAAAGGGAAAACTATCCTACCTGGAAAGGATGAGGAGTCAGACTGGTCCGAGATGGCTCTGAAACTCTGTGTGCATGGAGGTTGTCAGGACAACTTAGAATGTTGAGGTTCTTTATGACATCACGGTGAACATGGCCCCCAAGATGGCTGCATGGTTACAGTCTGAGGATTGGCCTAGGCTAGGCTATTAAAGGGAGAGATACCCAGAAACAGCTTTGACAAACAGAAAACGGGCACAGAAACTGGAAGAGATAAAACAGACTCTGATTCAAGGGATAAGAATGGAATCCTTGGCGAGAAGTGAGAATAGAGGGACAAGCAGTGAGAGGAGAACATTGTCATCTATTCAAGCCTATGGGGAGGCCATGCTGATTCAAGCTTGAAACTTGATTGGAAACAGGAGGCCGGACTTGGGCCTTATCAGACGTACGTTGTCCTTCTGCCTTAAGCATAATCCAAAGTCAAGAATGATGTCTTGAGGACATTGAAGAGGAGATTCGATGCGTCCTTTCCTAGGCCCCTAGCATTCTTTGAAGATCAGTCTCACTTTCCATAGCTCTGGCGTCACTGGGGCCCACCGGGTACATTCTAATGTGTCCCAAGAGATGTCTTGGAAGCCTTGAAGGAATGGAGCCCTGTCATGCTTGGGGTATGTCTCTTTGTTTGGAAGGGCTGTACAAGTGTGCTGAAAATCCCCCTTTTCCAGAGGGCTTCGTTCCTTTGTGAAGGCTGCCCTCCCAGGCTAGAGTGCTCTCGTTGGCTCCAATGAAATTCTCTTCCCCTACCTCTTGTCGTAGAAGAATTATTGATTATGTGTTTTGACACCATATGTAAGGAAGTTGGCTGAAAATTAGAACATTACAATTCAGTTTCAAGAAAAATAAACAAGCCAGGGCTGAGGATGTAAGGCAAACAAATGGCACACCCTATAGAAATAAAGGAAGCCTGTATCTAGACGGAATCTAGGGGAACGTTCAAGGATCAGGGGTCAAGTTCGAAACTTCCCAAATCCAGAAATGAGACAGAAAAATATCTTTCCTGGAGAGAGGAATTCATCCGATTTGTCTAATTTTCTGGCAAACATTATGTTGGTGAATGGGGGTGCCAGGACCCCCTCCCATTTGGAGTTTCTGATCTCAGGATGTCAAGCCAACACAACTGACCACGTGTTCTCAGTGCTTAGATTGACCTACGCTAGGATAGCAAAGATTACTGCCAGTGCATCGTGCAAATTCAAAGACAACAACCAAGAATCACGAAAACACTCACACTTCGGCCTAGACAACATACGGTGATTAAAGAAATACAAAATTAATCACTTGGACTGAAGGAGAACGGACTGATAAGCATATCTAAGGGAGATATCTGAGAAAGACCATGATGAGTATACTATGGAAAAGAAAAAAAGGTCCCAGAAAATGGAAGGCGAACAGAAATCACACCTGAATAATCCACAATGAAAGATGTCAGTCTTTAGACAGACTGTGCTAGAACGTTTGAAAGTCAGAGAAAGTCACAAGCCACAAAACGGCAGCGAAGGTCAAACCTGGACTAACTGGGAAGGGTGAGTTATGAGACTGCTCCAAGCGGGCTCTGAAACCCTGTGTCCATGAAGCTTGCTGGGACAGCAGAGACACAATTATGACATGTCCTCTGACATCACAGTGGACCCGAAAAACAACCTGGCCTCATCTACACAGTGCCAGAGTTGGGCTCAAGTAGCATATTCAAGTCCCATTGCACTCAACTGCAGGTGGCCAATGGAACAAGGAAGGGGCCGGCCGGTGGTGCAGCGGTGAGGACCGCACCATCTGGGTCGGTGGCCGGGGGTGGGCCAAATGGAATCCAGGGCGTAAGCCTCCTCACCACTGCTTCAGTCATTCTGGGGCAGGCGTCCGAGGTAGTGTAGAGGCAGATGGGAAGGGACGTTAGACAGGGCCAGACTTCCACGGCAAATACAGGAGCATTGCCAGCAGATGTGAGCACAGCGATGCACTTCTGCCAAACAAAACCAATTAAAAGTTGCAAAGAATAGAAAAACTAAACCTAAAAAAAACTAAAAAAACAGTTTGCCAGTGCAAAGAATAAGATCTCTATGAAGAACCTTAGCAAAACAGATGAAAGCTATGTTAATTTGAAAACTAGCAAACCTCTGGGGAAAGAAATTCAAGAAGACACAAGGAAAAAGAAGGATATTCCGCGATCTAGTAATGGAAGAATTAACACACTGCAAACGTCCATACCAGAGAAAGGAATCTCTGGATTCCGTGCAATCCCAGTCAAAGTTGCAGCGATATCTGCCACAGAGGTAGAAGAGATAATCCTAAAGTTTCTATCCAGCAACAAGAGACCCTGAATAGGCAAAGGAATCCTCAGGAAAATGAACCAAGCAGGACGTATCACACTTTCTGATTTCAACATATAGGACGACGCGCTAGGTACCGAAATGGCACAGTCTGGGCCCAAAAACAGGCACACAGACCCACGCAACAGAATCGAGAGCCCAGAGCCCAACTCAAACGTACATGGACAGCCCATTTTCGACCAGGGAGCCAAGAGGAGACAGTGGAGAAAGAAGAGTCTCTACAAGAAACTGTGCTGGGAAGCCTGCACAGCCACATGGCACACAACGAGAGTAGACCATGATGTTACACCTGGCACACACACCACCAAGAAATGGATTAAAGCCTTGAATGGCAGACTTGAGACCTTGAACCTTGTAGGAGAAGACCTAGCCAGAGTGCGCTTTGCCATCTGTCTGAGCCGCCTATTTGGAAGAAGCATGTCTGACTGGGCAAGGGCAACAAAGGAAACAAGAAACAAACGGGATCACATCAAATGCAGACGATTCTGCCCAGTCAATGAAACCATAACTCAATGCAAAGACAGCACAACAACTGGGAGAGGATGTTTGCAAAGCACACATCGGACAAAGGGTGAAAAGCCCAAAGACACAGTCAACTCACACGGCTCCAGAAGAAAAAAGACAACAAGCCAATGAAATACTGGGCAAAAGATGGAAACAGAGATTTCTCCCAAGAAGATCTAAAGAAGGCCAACAGGTGCATGAAAACTTGTTCACCATCATTAAGTCTCAGGCCAATGCAAATCCAAACTGCAAGGACATAGCAGATCACTGTGGTCAGAATGGCTATAAGGAACCAGACAGGAAACAACAAGTGTCAGAGAGTAGGTGGAGACAGGGGAAGCCTCCTGCACTGCTGGTGGGTGTGTAAACTGGTGCAGCCACTACCCCAAGCGGTGTGGAACCGCCTCAGAAATTTAAGAATCCATGTCCCCTATGATCCAGCTGTTCCTCTGTGGCGTGTTTATCCGAAGAACTCGGAAACACTGCCGCTTAAAGACGTGTGCACCACTGAGTTCACCACAGCCTTATTCCCGCTATCCAAGACTTGGAAACAGCCCTGGTGCCCAGCAAGGGACGAATGGAGAAGGAACATGGGCTATAGTCACACAATGGCATACCATTGAGCCGGAACAACGGATGCAATCCAGCCATTTGTGACCACCAGAATGGCTGTGGGGGTTTTATGGAAAGTGAAACAAGCCCCAGGGAGAATGTCAAATACCGTAGGAACTCACTTACAAGGAGAAGAAAAGGCAAGCACTAACCAACAGGTGGCACGGGACATTTGACTGGGGGTTCCCAGAGGCAAAGCGGGGCGGTGGGTGGTGGGTGAAAGAGATGATGAGGCACAAGTGTGTGGTGAGGGCCTGTGACGGCTTACGCTGGTGAAGATGATGTAACCTACACAGAAGTCTAAATCGATGAGGATGCACATCTGAAAGCTGTAGGATGTTCGAATGCAGGGTTATGGCATTAAACTCACCTAAAATCAAAAATGCAAAAAGGGGTCCAGAATGACGGCAGAAAGCTTTGGGGGCTGAAAGAGATTAGAGAAGGTGAAGTTCCCAGGATGGAAAATCACCTCAGAATGCTTACTGATGCTACAGAAAGGTAGACCGTTCCAAATAGATGAAGAGGAATACTACCAAGAAAACATGATCCGTGCTAAACCCATGAACCAACGGAAAATGTTACCGTCCATGATGTTACTACTAATCACCTTCACGAATAATCCAAACAGGCCCACATCTACCCAACTTCAGGCAAAAGGTTGGTCCAAAAGTACAATTCAGGGCCGGCCCTGTGGTGGAGCGGGTAAGTGCCCACGTTCTGCTTGGGTGGCCCGGGCCTCACTGTTTCACATCACGGGTGCAGATCACATTAGCAGTGTTAGGCAATATAGATTTCATGGTAGGGTGCGGACATAGATCATAAATAAGTAGCACTTGTGAGGCTACGTTATCAATAAGCACCAGAAAAAGAACCATGAGAATACTACAATCTAGGAACGCATCTGGTACACTTCCCCAAAGGAAGAAGGAAGGAAAACATGTGACATGCCAAGGTGGGATTGGCAGAGTGCGAGGAGATGACACGATCCTTGCGCATGAGAGGATTGCCTGGGCAACTTCAACTTGGGAGGGAGTCCAGGACTTTCTCCGGGGAAGGTCCACCCACTTGGCCGTCTACACAAGACATAAGAGAGACAACCCAGGATAATCTTACAGGAAAGAAACCAGTGTCTAGAGAGAATGTAGCAGGCCTTTCAAAGTTCGAGGAGAAAGTTAGAAAACGACAAGAAATCCAGAAAAGGGAAAACTATCCTACCTGGAAAGGATGAGGAGTCAGACTGGTCCGAGATGGCTCTGAAACTCTGTGTGCATGGAGGTTGTCAGGACAACTTAGAATGTTGAGGTTCTTTATGACATCACGGTGAACATGGCCCCCAAGATGGCTGCATGGTTACAGTCTGAGGATTGGCCTAGGCTAGGCTATTAAAGGGAGAGATACCCAGAAACAGCTTTGACAAACAGAAAACGGGCACAGAAACTGGAAGAGATAAAACAGACTCTGATTCAAGGGATAAGAATGGAATCCTTGGCGAGAAGTGAGAATAGAGGGACAAGCAGTGAGAGGAGAACATTGTCATCTATTCAAGCCTATGGGGAGGCCATGCTGATTCAAGCTTGAAACTTGATTGGAAACAGGAGGCCGGACTTGGGCCTTATCAGACGTACGTTGTCCTTCTGCCTTAAGCATAATCCAAAGTCAAGAATGATGTCTTGAGGACATTGAAGAGGAGATTCGATGCGTCCTTTCCTAGGCCCCTAGCATTCTTTGAAGATCAGTCTCACTTTCCATAGCTCTGGCGTCACTGGGGCCCACCGGGTACATTCTAATGTGTCCCAAGAGATGTCTTGGAAGCCTTGAAGGAATGGAGCCCTGTCATGCTTGGGGTATGTCTCTTTGTTTGGAAGGGCTGTACAAGTGTGCTGAAAATCCCCCTTTTCCAGAGGGCTTCGTTCCTTTGTGAAGGCTGCCCTCCCAGGCTAGAGTGCTCTCGTTGGCTCCAATGAAATTCTCTTCCCCTACCTCTTGTCGTAGAAGAATTATTGATTATGTGTTTTGACACCATATGTAAGGAAGTTGGCTGAAAATTAGAACATTACAATTCAGTTTCAAGAAAAATAAACAAGCCAGGGCTGAGGATGTAAGGCAAACAAATGGCACACCCTATAGAAATAAAGGAAGCCTGTATCTAGACGGAATCTAGGGGAACGTTCAAGGATCAGGGGTCAAGTTCGAAACTTCCCAAATCCAGAAATGAGACAGAAAAATATCTTTCCTGGAGAGAGGAATTCATCCGATTTGTCTAATTTTCTGGCAAACATTATGTTGGTGAATGGGGGTGCCAGGACCCCCTCCCATTTGGAGTTTCTGATCTCAGGATGTCAAGCCAACACAACTGACCACGTGTTCTCAGTGCTTAGATTGACCTACGCTAGGATAGCAAAGATTACTGCCAGTGCATCGTGCAAATTCAAAGACAACAACCAAGAATCACGAAAACACTCACACTTCGGCCTAGACAACATACGGTGATTAAAGAAATACAAAATTAATCACTTGGACTGAAGGAGAACGGACTGATAAGCATATCTAAGGGAGATATCTGAGAAAGACCATGATGAGTATACTATGGAAAAGAAAAAAAGGTCCCAGAAAATGGAAGGCGAACAGAAATCACACCTGAATAATCCACAATGAAAGATGTCAGTCTTTAGACAGACTGTGCTAGAACGTTTGAAAGTCAGAGAAAGTCACAAGCCACAAAACGGCAGCGAAGGTCAAACCTGGACTAACTGGGAAGGGTGAGTTATGAGACTGCTCCAAGCGGGCTCTGAAACCCTGTGTCCATGAAGCTTGCTGGGACAGCAGAGACACAATTATGACATGTCCTCTGACATCACAGTGGACCCGAAAAACAACCTGGCCTCATCTACACAGTGCCAGAGTTGGGCTCAAGTAGCATATTCAAGTCCCATTGCACTCAACTGCAGGTGGCCAATGGAACAAGGAAGGGGCCGGCCGGTGGTGCAGCGGTGAGGACCGCACCATCTGGGTCGGTGGCCGGGGGTGGGCCAAATGGAATCCAGGGCGTAAGCCTCCTCACCACTGCTTCAGTCATTCTGGGGCAGGCGTCCGAGGTAGTGTAGAGGCAGATGGGAAGGGACGTTAGACAGGGCCAGACTTCCACGGCAAATACAGGAGCATTGCCAGCAGATGTGAGCACAGCGATGCACTTCTGCCAAACAAAACCAATTAAAAGTTGCAAAGAATAGAAAAACTAAACCTAAAAAAAACTAAAAAAACAGTTTGCCAGTGCAAAGAATAAGATCTCTATGAAGAACCTTAGCAAAACAGATGAAAGCTATGTTAATTTGAAAACTAGCAAACCTCTGGGGAAAGAAATTCAAGAAGACACAAGGAAAAAGAAGGATATTCCGCGATCTAGTAATGGAAGAATTAACACACTGCAAACGTCCATACCAGAGAAAGGAATCTCTGGATTCCGTGCAATCCCAGTCAAAGTTGCAGCGATATCTGCCACAGAGGTAGAAGAGATAATCCTAAAGTTTCTATCCAGCAACAAGAGACCCTGAATAGGCAAAGGAATCCTCAGGAAAATGAACCAAGCAGGACGTATCACACTTTCTGATTTCAACATATAGGACGACGCGCTAGGTACCGAAATGGCACAGTCTGGGCCCAAAAACAGGCACACAGACCCACGCAACAGAATCGAGAGCCCAGAGCCCAACTCAAACGTACATGGACAGCCCATTTTCGACCAGGGAGCCAAGAGGAGACAGTGGAGAAAGAAGAGTCTCTACAAGAAACTGTGCTGGGAAGCCTGCACAGCCACATGGCACACAACGAGAGTAGACCATGATGTTACACCTGGCACACACACCACCAAGAAATGGATTAAAGCCTTGAATGGCAGACTTGAGACCTTGAACCTTGTAGGAGAAGACCTAGCCAGAGTGCGCTTTGCCATCTGTCTGAGCCGCCTATTTGGAAGAAGCATGTCTGACTGGGCAAGGGCAACAAAGGAAACAAGAAACAAACGGGATCACATCAAATGCAGACGATTCTGCCCAGTCAATGAAACCATAACTCAATGCAAAGACAGCACAACAACTGGGAGAGGATGTTTGCAAAGCACACATCGGACAAAGGGTGAAAAGCCCAAAGACACAGTCAACTCACACGGCTCCAGAAGAAAAAAGACAACAAGCCAATGAAATACTGGGCAAAAGATGGAAACAGAGATTTCTCCCAAGAAGATCTAAAGAAGGCCAACAGGTGCATGAAAACTTGTTCACCATCATTAAGTCTCAGGCCAATGCAAATCCAAACTGCAAGGACATAGCAGATCACTGTGGTCAGAATGGCTATAAGGAACCAGACAGGAAACAACAAGTGTCAGAGAGTAGGTGGAGACAGGGGAAGCCTCCTGCACTGCTGGTGGGTGTGTAAACTGGTGCAGCCACTACCCCAAGCGGTGTGGAACCGCCTCAGAAATTTAAGAATCCATGTCCCCTATGATCCAGCTGTTCCTCTGTGGCGTGTTTATCCGAAGAACTCGGAAACACTGCCGCTTAAAGACGTGTGCACCACTGAGTTCACCACAGCCTTATTCCCGCTATCCAAGACTTGGAAACAGCCCTGGTGCCCAGCAAGGGACGAATGGAGAAGGAACATGGGCTATAGTCACACAATGGCATACCATTGAGCCGGAACAACGGATGCAATCCAGCCATTTGTGACCACCAGAATGGCTGTGGGGGTTTTATGGAAAGTGAAACAAGCCCCAGGGAGAATGTCAAATACCGTAGGAACTCACTTACAAGGAGAAGAAAAGGCAAGCACTAACCAACAGGTGGCACGGGACATTTGACTGGGGGTTCCCAGAGGCAAAGCGGGGCGGTGGGTGGTGGGTGAAAGAGATGATGAGGCACAAGTGTGTGGTGAGGGCCTGTGACGGCTTACGCTGGTGAAGATGATGTAACCTACACAGAAGTCTAAATCGATGAGGATGCACATCTGAAAGCTGTAGGATGTTCGAATGCAGGGTTATGGCATTAAATTCACCTAAAATCAAAAATGCAAAAAGGGGTCCAGAATGACGGCAGAAAGCTTTGGGGGCTGAAAGAGATTAGAGAAGGTGAAGTTCCCAGGATGGAAAATCACCTCAGAATGCTTACTGATGCTACAGAAAGGTAGACCGTTCCAAATAGATGAAGAGGAATACTACCAAGAAAACATGATCCGTGCTAAACCCATGAACCAACGGAAAATGTTACCGTCCATGATGTTACTACTAATCACCTTCACGAATAATCCAAACAGGCCCACATCTACCCAACTTCAGGCAAAAGGTTGGTCCAAAAGTACAATTCAGGGCCGGCCCTGTGGTGGAGCGGGTAAGTGCCCACGTTCTGCTTGGGTGGCCCGGGCCTCACTGTTTCACATCACGGGTGCAGATCACATTAGCAGTGTTAGGCAATATAGATTTCATGGTAGGGTGCGGACATAGATCATAAATAAGTAGCACTTGTGAGGCTACGTTATCAATAAGCACCAGAAAAAGAGCCATGAGAATACTACAATCTAGGAACGCATCTGGTACACTTCCCCAAAGGAAGAAGGAAGGAAAACATGTGACATGCCAAGGTGGGATTGGCAGAGTGCGAGGAGATGACACGATCCTTGCGCATGAGAGGATTGCCTGGGCAACTTCAACTTGGGAGGGAGTCCAGGACTTTCTCCGGGGAAGGTCCACCCACTTGGCCGTCTACACAAGATATAAGAGAGACAACCCAGGATAATCTTACAGGAAAGAAACCAGTGTCTAGAGAGAATGTAGCAGGCCTTTCAAAGTTCGAGGAGAAAGTTAGAAAACGACAAGAAATCCAGAAAAGGGAAAACTATCCTACCTGGAAAGGATGAGGAGTCAGACTGGTCCGAGATGGCTCTGAAACTCTGTGTGCATGGAGGTTGTCAGGACAACTTAGAATGTTGAGGTTCTTTATGACATCACGGTGAACATGGCCCCCAAGATGGCTGCATGGTTACAGTCTGAGGATTGGCCTAGGCTAGGCTATTAAAGGGAGAGATACCCAGAAACAGCTTTGCCAAACAGAAAACGGGCACAGAAACTGGAAGAGATAAAACAGACTCTGATTCAAGGGATAAGAATGGAATCCTTGGCGAGAAGTGAGAATAGAGGGACAAGCAGTGAGAGGAGAACATTGTCATCTATTCAAGCCTATGGGGAGGCCATGCTGATTCAAGCTTGAAACTTGATTGGAAACAGGAGGCCGGACTTGGGCCTTATCAGACGTACGTTGTCCTTCTGCCTTAAGCATAATCCAAAGTCAAGAATGATGTCTTGAGGACATTGAAGAGGAGATTCGATGCGTCCTTTCCTAGGCCCCTAGCATTCTTTGAAGATCAGTCTCACTTTCCATAGCTCTGGCGTCACTGGGGCCCACCGGGTACATTCTAATGTGTCCCAAGAGATGTCTTGGAAGCCTTGAAGGAATGGAGCCCTGTCATGCTTGGGGTATGTCTCTTTGTTTGGAAGGGCTGTACAAGTGTGCTGAAAATCCCCCTTTTCCAGAGGGCTTCGTTCCTTTGTGAAGGCTGCCCTCCCAGGCTAGAGTGCTCTCGTTGGCTCCAATGAAATTCTCTTCCCCTACCTCTTGTCGTAGAAGAATTATTGATTATGTGTTTTGACACCATATGTAAGGAAGTTGGCTGAAAATTAGAACATTACAATTCAGTTTCAAGAAAAATAAACAAGCCAGGGCTGAGGATGTAAGGCAAACAAATGGCACACCCTATAGAAATAAAGGAAGCCTGTATCTAGACGGAATCTAGGGGAACGTTCAAGGATCAGGGGTCAAGTTCGAAACTTCCCAAATCCAGAAATGAGACAGAAAAATATCTTTCCTGGAGAGAGGAATTCATCCGATTTGTCTAATTTTCTGGCAAACATTATGTTGGTGAATGGGGGTGCCAGGACCCCCTCCCATTTGGAGTTTCTGATCTCAGGATGTCAAGCCAACACAACTGACCACGTGTTCTCAGTGCTTAGATTGACCTACGCTAGGATAGCAAAGATTACTGCCAGTGCATCGTGCAAATTCAAAGACAACAACCAAGAATCACGAAAACACTCACACTTCGGCCTAGACAACATACGGTGATTAAAGAAATACAAAATTAATCACTTGGACTGAAGGAGAACGGACTGATAAGCATATCTAAGGGAGATATCTGAGAAAGACCATGATGAGTATACTATGGAAAAGAAAAAAAGGTCCCAGAAAATGGAAGGCGAACAGAAATCACACCTGAATAATCCACAATGAAAGATGTCAGTCTTTAGACAGACTGTGCTAGAACGTTTGAAAGTCAGAGAAATTCACAAGCCACAAAACGGCAGCGAAGGTCAAACCTGGACTAACTGGGAAGGGTGAGTTATGAGACTGCTCCAAGCGGGCTCTGAAACCCTGTGTCCATGAAGCTTGCTGGGACAGCAGAGACACAATTATGACATGTCCTCTGACATCACAGTGGACCCGAAAAACAACCTGGCCTCATCTACACAGTGCCAGAGTTGGGCTCAAGTAGCATATTCAAGTCCCATTGCACTCAACTGCAGGTGGCCAATGGAACAAGGAAGGGGCCGGCCGGTGGTGCAGCGGTGAGGACCGCACCATCTGGGTCGGTGGCCGGGGGTGGGCCAAATGGAATCCAGGGCGTAAGCCTCCTCACCACTGCTTCAGTCATTCTGGGGCAGGCGTCCGAGGTAGTGTAGAGGCAGATGGGAAGGGACGTTAGACAGGGCCAGACTTCCACGGCAAATACAGGAGCATTGCCAGCAGATGTGAGCACAGCGATGCACTTCTGCCAAACAAAACCAATTAAAAGTTGCAAAGAATAGAAAAACTAAACCTAAAAAAAACTAAAAAAACAGTTTGCCAGTGCAAAGAATAAGATCTCTATGAAGAACCTTAGCAAAACAGATGAAAGCTATGTTAATTTGAAAACTAGCAAACCTCTGGGGAAAGAAATTCAAGAAGACACAAGGAAAAAGAAGGATATTCCGCGATCTAGTAATGGAAGAATTAACACACTGCAAACGTCCATACCAGAGAAAGGAATCTCTGGATTCCGTGCAATCCCAGTCAAAGTTGCAGCGATATCTGCCACAGAGGTAGAAGAGATAATCCTAAAGTTTCTATCCAGCAACAAGAGACCCTGAATAGGCAAAGGAATCCTCAGGAAAATGAACCAAGCAGGACGTATCACACTTTCTGATTTCAACATATAGGACGACGCGCTAGGTACCGAAATGGCACAGTCTGGGCCCAAAAACAGGCACACAGACCCACGCAACAGAATCGAGAGCCCAGAGCCCAACTCAAACGTACATGGACAGCCCATTTTCGACCAGGGAGCCAAGAGGAGACAGTGGAGAAAGAAGAGTCTCTACAAGAAACTGTGCTGGGAAGCCTGCACAGCCACATGGCACACAACGAGAATAGACCATGATGTTACACCTGGCACACACACCACCAAGAAATGGATTAAAGCCTTGAATGGCAGACTTGAGACCTTGAACCTTGTAGGAGAAGACCTAGCCAGAGTGCGCTTTGCCATCTGTCTGAGCCGCCTATTTGGAAGAAGCATGTCTGACTGGGCAAGGGCAACAAAGGAAACAAGAAACAAACGGGATCACATCAAATGCAGACGATTCTGCCCAGTCAATGAAACCATAACTCAATGCAAAGACAGCACAACAACTGGGAGAGGATGTTTGCAAAGCACACATCGGACAAAGGGTGAAAAGCCCAAAGACACAGTCAACTCACACGGCTCCAGAAGAAAAAAGACAACAAGCCAATGAAATACTGGGCAAAAGATGGAAACAGAGATTTCTCCCAAGAAGATCTAAAGAAGGCCAACAGGTGCATGAAAACTTGTTCACCATCATTAAGTCTCAGGCCAATGCAAATCCAAACTGCAAGGACATAGCAGATCACTGTGGTCAGAATGGCTATAAGGAACCAGACAGGAAACAACAAGTGTCAGAGAGTAGGTGGAGACAGGGGAAGCCTCCTGCACTGCTGGTGGGTGTGTAAACTGGTGCAGCCACTACCCCAAGCGGTGTGGAACCGCCTCAGAAATTTAAGAATCCATGTCCCCTATGATCCAGCTGTTCCTCTGTGGCGTGTTTATCCGAAGAACTCGGAAACACTGCCGCTTAAAGACGTGTGCACCACTGAGTTCACCACAGCCTTATTCCCGCTATCCAAGACTTGGAAACAGCCCTGGTGCCCAGCAAGGGACGAATGGAGAAGGAACATGGGCTATAGTCACACAATGGCATACCATTGAGCCGGAACAACGGATGCAATCCAGCCATTTGTGACCACCAGAATGGCTGTGGGGGTTTTATGGAAAGTGAAACAAGCCCCAGGGAGAATGTCAAATACCGTAGGAACTCACTTACAAGGAGAAGAAAAGGCAAGCACTAACCAACAGGTGGCACGGGACATTTGACTGGGGGTTCCCAGAGGCAAAGCGGGGCGGTGGGTGGTGGGTGAAAGAGATGATGAGGCACAAGTGTGTGGTGAGGGCCTGTGACGGCTTACGCTGGTGAAGATGATGTAACCTACACAGAAGTCTAAATCGATGAGGATGCACATCTGAAAGCTGTAGGATGTTCGAATGCAGGGTTATGGCATTAAATTCACCTAAAATCAAAAATGCAAAAAGGGGTCCAGAATGACGGCAGAAAGCTTTGGGGGCTGAAAGAGATTAGAGAAGGTGAAGTTCCCAGGATGGAAAATCACCTCAGAATGCTTACTGATGCTACAGAAAGGTAGACCGTTCCAAATAGATGAAGAGGAATACTACCAAGAAAACATGATCCGTGCTAAACCCATGAACCAACGGAAAATGTTACCGTCCATGATGTTACTACTAATCACCTTCACGAATAATCCAAACAGGCCCACATCTACCCAACTTCAGGCAAAAGGTTGGTCCAAAAGTACAATTCAGGGCCGGCCCTGTGGTGGAGCGGGTAAGTGCCCACGTTCTGCTTGGGTGGCCCGGGCCTCACTGTTTCACATCACGGGTGCAGATCACATTAGCAGTGTTAGGCAATATAGATTTCATGGTAGGGTGCGGACATAGATCATAAATAAGTAGCACTTGTGAGGCTACGTTATCAATAAGCACCAGAAAAAGAACCATGAGAATACTACAATCTAGGAACGCATCTGGTACACTTCCCCAAAGGAAGAAGGAAGGAAAACATGTGACATGCCAAGGTGGGATTGGCAGAGTGCGAGGAGATGACACGATCCTTGCGCATGAGAGGATTGCCTGGGCAACTTCAACTTGGGAGGGAGTCCAGGACTTTCTCCGGGGAAGGTCCACCCACTTGGCCGTCTACACAAGACATAAGAGAGACAACCCAGGATAATCTTACAGGAAAGAAACCAGTGTCTAGAGAGAATGTAGCAGGCCTTTCAAAGTTCGAGGAGAAAGTTAGAAAACGACAAGAAATCCAGAAAAGGGAAAACTATCCTACCTGGAAAGGATGAGGAGTCAGACTGGTCCGAGATGGCTCTGAAACTCTGTGTGCATGGAGGTTGTCAGGACAACTTAGAATGTTGAGGTTCTTTATGACATCACGGTGAACATGGCCCCCAAGATGGCTGCATGGTTACAGTCTGAGGATTGGCCTAGGCTAGGCTATTAAAGGGAGAGATACCCAGAAACAGCTTTGACAAACAGAAAACGGGCACAGAAACTGGAAGAGATAAAACAGACTCTGATTCAAGGGATAAGAATGGAATCCTTGGCGAGAAGTGAGAATAGAGGGACAAGCAGTGAGAGGAGAACATTGTCATCTATTCAAGCCTATGGGGAGGCCATGCTGATTCAAGCTTGAAACTTGATTGGAAACAGGAGGCCGGACTTGGGCCTTATCAGACGTACGTTGTCCTTCTGCCTTAAGCATAATCCAAAGTCAAGAATGATGTCTTGAGGACATTGAAGAGGAGATTCGATGCGTCCTTTCCTAGGCCCCTAGCATTCTTTGAAGATCAGTCTCACTTTCCATAGCTCTGGCGTCACTGGGGCCCACCGGGTACATTCTAATGTGTCCCAAGAGATGTCTTGGAAGCCTTGAAGGAATGGAGCCCTGTCATGCTTGGGGTATGTCTCTTTGTTTGGAAGGGCTGTACAAGTGTGCTGAAAATCCCCCTTTTCCAGAGGGCTTCGTTCCTTTGTGAAGGCTGCCCTCCCAGGCTAGAGTGCTCTCGTTGGCTCCAATGAAATTCTCTTCCCCTACCTCTTGTCGTAGAAGAATTATTGATTATGTGTTTTGACACCATATGTAAGGAAGTTGGCTGAAAATTAGAACATTACAATTCAGTTTCAAGAAAAATAAACAAGCCAGGGCTGAGGATGTAAGGCAAACAAATGGCACACCCTATAGAAATAAAGGAAGCCTGTATCTAGACGGAATCTAGGGGAACGTTCAAGGATCAGGGGTCAAGTTCGAAACTTCCCAAATCCAGAAATGAGACAGAAAAATATCTTTCCTGGAGAGAGGAATTCATCCGATTTGTCTAATTTTCTGGCAAACATTATGTTGGTGAATGGGGGTGCCAGGACCCCCTCCCATTTGGAGTTTCTGATCTCAGGATGTCAAGCCAACACAACTGACCACGTGTTCTCAGTGCTTAGATTGACCTACGCTAGGATAGCAAAGATTACTGCCAGTGCATCGTGCAAATTCAAAGACAACAACCAAGAATCACGAAAACACTCACACTTCGGCCTAGACAACATACGGTGATTAAAGAAATACAAAATTAATCACTTGGACTGAAGGAGAACGGACTGATAAGCATATCTAAGGGAGATATCTGAGAAAGACCATGATGAGTATACTATGGAAAAGAAAAAAAGGTCCCAGAAAATGGAAGGCGAACAGAAATCACACCTGAATAATCCACAATGAAAGATGTCAGTCTTTAGACAGACTGTGCTAGAACGTTTGAAAGTCAGAGAAATTCACAAGCCACAAAACGGCAGCGAAGGTCAAACCTGGACTAACTGGGAAGGGTGAGTTATGAGACTGCTCCAAGCGGGCTCTGAAACCCTGTGTCCATGAAGCTTGCTGGGACAGCAGAGACACAATTATGACATGTCCTCTGACATCACAGTGGACCCGAAAAACAACCTGGCCTCATCTACACAGTGCCAGAGTTGGGCTCAAGTAGCATATTCAAGTCCCATTGCACTCAACTGCAGGTGGCCAATGGAACAAGGAAGGGGCCGGCCGGTGGTGCAGCGGTGAGGACCGCACCATCTGGGTCGGTGGCCGGGGGTGGGCCAAATGGAATCCAGGGCGTAAGCCTCCTCAACACTGCTTCAGTCATTCTGGGGCAGGCGTCCGAGGTAGTGTAGAGGCAGATGGGAAGGGACGTTAGACAGGGCCAGACTTCCACGGCAAATACAGGAGCATTGCCAGCAGATGTGAGCACAGCGATGCACTTCTGCCAAACAAAACCAATTAAAAGTTGCAAAGAATAGAAAAACTAAACCTAAAAAAAACTAAAAAAACAGTTTGCCAGTGCAAAGAATAAGATCTCTATGAAGAACCTTAGCAAAACAGATGAAAGCTATGTTAATTTGAAAACTAGCAAACCTCTGGGGAAAGAAATTCAAGAAGACACAAGGAAAAAGAAGGATATTCCGCGATCTAGTAATGGAAGAATTAACACACTGCAAACGTCCATACCAGAGAAAGGAATCTCTGGATTCCGTGCAATCCCAGTCAAAGTTGCAGCGATATCTGCCACAGAGGTAGAAGAGATAATCCTAAAGTTTCTATCCAGCAACAAGAGACCCTGAATAGGCAAAGGAATCCTCAGGAAAATGAACCAAGCAGGACGTATCACACTTTCTGATTTCAACATATAGGACGACGCGCTAGGTACCGAAATGGCACAGTCTGGGCCCAAAAACAGGCACACAGACCCACGCAACAGAATCGAGAGCCCAGAGCCCAACTCAAACGTACATGGACAGCCCATTTTCGACCAGGGAGCCAAGAGGAGACAGTGGAGAAAGAAGAGTCTCTACAAGAAACTGTGCTGGGAAGCCTGCACAGCCACATGGCACACAACGAGAGTAGACCATGATGTTACACCTGGCACACACACCACCAAGAAATGGATTAAAGCCTTGAATGGCAGACTTGAGACCTTGAACCTTGTAGGAGAAGACCTAGCCAGAGTGCGCTTTGCCATCTGTCTGAGCCGCCTATTTGGAAGAAGCATGTCTGACTGGGCAAGGGCAACAAAGGAAACAAGAAACAAACGGGATCACATCAAATGCAGACGATTCTGCCCAGTCAATGAAACCATAACTCAATGCAAAGACAGCACAACAACTGGGAGAGGATGTTTGCAAAGCACACATCGGACAAAGGGTGAAAAGCCCAAAGACACAGTCAACTCACACGGCTCCAGAAGAAAAAAGACAACAAGCCAATGAAATACTGGGCAAAAGATGGAAACAGAGATTTCTCCCAAGAAGATCTAAAGAAGGCCAACAGGTGCATGAAAACTTGTTCACCATCATTAAGTCTCAGGCCAATGCAAATCCAAACTGCAAGGACATAGCAGATCACTGTGGTCAGAATGGCTATAAGGAACCAGACAGGAAACAACAAGTGTCAGAGAGTAGGTGGAGACAGGGGAAGCCTCCTGCACTGCTGGTGGGTGTGTAAACTGGTGCAGCCACTACCCCAAGCGGTGTGGAACCGCCTCAGAAATTTAAGAATCCATGTCCCCTATGATCCAGCTGTTCCTCTGTGGCGTGTTTATCCGAAGAACTCGGAAACACTGCCGCTTAAAGACGTGTGCACCACTGAGTTCACCACAGCCTTATTCCCGCTATCCAAGACTTGGAAACAGCCCTGGTGCCCAGCAAGGGACGAATGGAGAAGGAACATGGGCTATAGTCACACAATGGCATACCATTGAGCCGGAACAACGGATGCAATCCAGCCATTTGTGACCACCAGAATGGCTGTGGGGGTTTTATGGAAAGTGAAACAAGCCCCAGGGAGAATGTCAAATACCGTAGGAACTCACTTACAAGGAGAAGAAAAGGCAAGCACTAACCAACAGGTGGCACGGGACATTTGACTGGGGGTTCCCAGAGGCAAAGCGGGGCGGTGGGTGGTGGGTGAAAGAGATGATGAGGCACAAGTGTGTGGTGAGGGCCTGTGACGGCTTACGCTGGTGAAGATGATGTAACCTACACAGAAGTCTAAATCGATGAGGATGCACATCTGAAAGCTGTAGGATGTTCGAATGCAGGGTTATGGCATTAAATTCACCTAAAATCAAAAATGCAAAAAGGGGTCCAGAATGACGGCAGAAAGCTTTGGGGGCTGAAAGAGATTAGAGAAGGTGAAGTTCCCAGGATGGAAAATCACCTCAGAATGCTTACTGATGCTACAGAAAGGTAGACCGTTCCAAATAGATGAAGAGGAATACTACCAAGAAAACATGATCCGTGCTAAACCCATGAACCAACGGAAAATGTTACCGTCCATGATGTTACTACTAATCACCTTCACGAATAATCCAAACAGGCCCACATCTACCCAACTTCAGGCAAAAGGTTGGTCCAAAAGTACAATTCAGGGCCGGCCCTGTGGTGGAGCGGGTAAGTGCCCACGTTCTGCTTGGGTGGCCCGGGCCTCACTGTTTCACATCACGGGTGCAGATCACATTAGCAGTGTTAGGCAATATAGATTTCATGGTAGGGTGCGGACATAGATCATAAATAAGTAGCACTTGTGAGGCTACGTTATCAATAAGCACCAGAAAAAGAACCATGAGAATACTACAATCTAGGAACGCATCTGGTACACTTCCCCAAAGGAAGAAGGAAGGAAAACATGTGACATGCCAAGGTGGGATTGGCAGAGTGCGAGGAGATGACACGATCCTTGCGCATGAGAGGATTGCCTGGGCAACTTCAACTTGGGAGGGAGTCCAGGACTTTCTCCGGGGAAGGTCCACCCACTTGGCCGTCTACACAAGATATAAGAGAGACAACCCAGGATAATCTTACAGGAAAGAAACCAGTGTCTAGAGAGAATGTAGCAGGCCTTTCAAAGTTCGAGGAGAAAGTTAGAAAACGACAAGAAATCCAGAAAAGGGAAAACTATCCTACCTGGAAAGGATGAGGAGTCAGACTGGTCCGAGATGGCTCTGAAACTCTGTGTGCATGGAGGTTGTCAGGACAACTTAGAATGTTGAGGTTCTTTATGACATCACGGTGAACATGGCCCCCAAGATGGCTGCATGGTTACAGTCTGAGGATTGGCCTAGGCTAGGCTATTAAAGGGAGAGATACCCAGAAACAGCTTTGACAAACAGAAAACGGGCACAGAAACTGGAAGAGATAAAACAGACTCTGATTCAAGGGATAAGAATGGAATCCTTGGCGAGAAGTGAGAATAGAGGGACAAGCAGTGAGAGGAGAACATTGTCATCTATTCAAGCCTATGGGGAGGCCATGCTGATTCAAGCTTGAAACTTGATTGGAAACAGGAGGCCGGACTTGGGCCTTATCAGACGTACGTTGTCCTTCTGCCTTAAGCATAATCCAAAGTCAAGAATGATGTCTTGAGGACATTGAAGAGGAGATTCGATGCGTCCTTTCCTAGGCCCCTAGCATTCTTTGAAGATCAGTCTCACTTTCCATAGCTCTGGCGTCACTGGGGCCCACCGGGTACATTCTAATGTGTCCCAAGAGATGTCTTGGAAGCCTTGAAGGAATGGAGCCCTGTCATGCTTGGGGTATGTCTCTTTGTTTGGAAGGGCTGTACAAGTGTGCTGAAAATCCCCCTTTTCCAGAGGGCTTCGTTCCTTTGTGAAGGCTGCCCTCCCAGGCTAGAGTGCTCTCGTTGGCTCCAATGAAATTCTCTTCCCCTACCTCTTGTCGTAGAAGAATTATTGATTATGTGTTTTGACACCATATGTAAGGAAGTTGGCTGAAAATTAGAACATTACAATTCAGTTTCAAGAAAAATAAACAAGCCAGGGCTGAGGATGTAAGGCAAACAAATGGCACACCCTATAGAAATAAAGGAAGCCTGTATCTAGACGGAATCTAGGGGAACGTTCAAGGATCAGGGGTCAAGTTCGAAACTTCCCAAATCCAGAAATGAGACAGAAAAATATCTTTCCTGGAGAGAGGAATTCATCCGATTTGTCTAATTTTCTGGCAAACATTATGTTGGTGAATGGGGGTGCCAGGACCCCCTCCCATTTGGAGTTTCTGATCTCAGGATGTCAAGCCAACACAACTGACCACGTGTTCTCAGTGCTTAGATTGACCTACGCTAGGATAGCAAAGATTACTGCCAGTGCATCGTGCAAATTCAAAGACAACAACCAAGAATCACGAAAACACTCACACTTCGGCCTAGACAACATACGGTGATTAAAGAAATACAAAATTAATCACTTGGACTGAAGGAGAACGGACTGATAAGCATATCTAAGGGAGATATCTGAGAAAGACCATGATGAGTATACTATGGAAAAGAAAAAAAGGTCCCAGAAAATGGAAGGCGAACAGAAATCACACCTGAATAATCCACAATGAAAGATGTCAGTCTTTAGACAGACTGTGCTAGAACGTTTGAAAGTCAGAGAAAGTCACAAGCCACAAAACGGCAGCGAAGGTCAAACCTGGACTAACTGGGAAGGGTGAGTTATGAGACTGCTCCAAGCGGGCTCTGAAACCCTGTGTCCATGAAGCTTGCTGGGACAGCAGAGACACAATTATGACATGTCCTCTGACATCACAGTGGACCCGAAAAACAACCTGGCCTCATCTACACAGTGCCAGAGTTGGGCTCAAGTAGCATATTCAAGTCCCATTGCACTCAACTGCAGGTGGCCAATGGAACAAGGAAGGGGCCGGCCGGTGGTGCAGCGGTGAGGACCGCACCATCTGGGTCGGTGGCCGGGGGTGGGCCAAATGGAATCCAGGGTGTAAGCCTCCTCAACACTGCTTCAGTCATTCTGGGGCAGGCGTCCGAGGTAGTGTAGAGGCAGATGGGAAGGGACGTTAGACAGGGCCAGACTTCCACGGCAAATACAGGAGCATTGCCAGCAGATGTGAGCACAGCGATGCACTTCTGCCAAACAAAACCAATTAAATTTTGCAAAGAATAGAAAAACTAAACCTAAGAAAAACCAAAAAACAGTTTGCCAGTGCAAAGAATAAGATCTCTATGAAGAACCTTAGCAAAACAGATGAAAGCTATGTTAATTTGAAAACTAGCAAACCTCTGGGGAAAGAAATTCAAGAAGACACAAGGAAAAAGAAGGATATTCCGCGATCTAGTAATGGAAGAATTAACACACTGCAAACGTCCATACCAGAGAAAGGAATCTCTGGATTCCGTGCAATCCCAGTCAAAGTTGCAGCGATATCTGCCACAGAGGTAGAAGAGATAATCCTAAAGTTTCTATCCAGCAACAAGAGACCCTGAATAGGCAAAGGAATCCTCAGGAAAATGAACCAAGCAGGACGTATCACACTTTCTGATTTCAACATATAGGACGACGCGCTAGGTACCGAAATGGCACAGTCTGGGCCCAAAAACAGGCACACAGACCCACGCAACAGAATCGAGAGCCCAGAGCCCAACTCAAACGTACATGGACAGCCCATTTTCGACCAGGGAGCCAAGAGGAGACAGTGGAGAAAGAAGAGTCTCTACAAGAAACTGTGCTGGGAAGCCTGCACAGCCACATGGCACACAACGAGAGTAGACCATGATGTTACACCTGGCACACACACCACCAAGAAATGGATTAAAGCCTTGAATGGCAGACTTGAGACCTTGAACCTTGTAGGAGAAGACCTAGCCAGAGTGCGCTTTGCCATCTGTCTGAGCCGCCTATTTGGAAGAAGCATGTCTGACTGGGCAAGGGCAACAAAGGAAACAAGAAACAAACGGGATCACATCAAATGCAGACGATTCTGCCCAGTCAATGAAACCATAACTCAATGCAAAGACAGCACAACAACTGGGAGAGGATGTTTGCAAAGCACACATCGGACAAAGGGTGAAAAGCCCAAAGACACAGTCAACTCACACGGCTCCAGAAGAAAAAAGACAACAAGCCAATGAAATACTGGGCAAAAGATGGAAACAGAGATTTCTCCCAAGAAGATCTAAAGAAGGCCAACAGGTGCATGAAAACTTGTTCACCATCATTAAGTCTCAGGCCAATGCAAATCCAAACTGCAAGGACATAGCAGATCACTGTGGTCAGAATGGCTATAAGGAACCAGACAGGAAACAACAAGTGTCAGAGAGTAGGTGGAGACAGGGGAAGCCTCCTGCACTGCTGGTGGGTGTGTAAACTGGTGCAGCCACTACCCCAAGCGGTGTGGAACCGCCTCAGAAATTTAAGAATCCATGTCCCCTATGATCCAGCTGTTCCTCTGTGGCGTGTTTATCCGAAGAACTCGGAAACACTGCCGCTTAAAGACGTGTGCACCACTGAGTTCACCACAGCCTTATTCCCGCTATCCAAGACTTGGAAACAGCCCTGGTGCCCAGCAAGGGACGAATGGAGAAGGAACATGGGCTATAGTCACACAATGGCATACCATTGAGCCGGAACAACGGATGCAATCCAGCCATTTGTGACCACCAGAATGGCTGTGGGGGTTTTATGGAAAGTGAAACAAGCCCCAGGGAGAATGTCAAATACCGTAGGAACTCACTTACAAGGAGAAGAAAAGGCAAGCACTAACCAACAGGTGGCACGGGACATTTGACTGGGGGTTCCCAGAGGCAAAGCGGGGCGGTGGGTGGTGGGTGAAAGAGATGATGAGGCACAAGTGTGTGGTGAGGGCCTGTGACGGCTTACGCTGGTGAAGATGATGTAACCTACACAGAAGTCTAAATCGATGAGGATGCACATCTGAAAGCTGTAGGATGTTCGAATGCAGGGTTATGGCATTAAATTCACCTAAAATCAAAAATGCAAAAAGGGGTCCAGAATGACGGCAGAAAGCTTTGGGGGCTGAAAGAGATTAGAGAAGGTGAAGTTCCCAGGATGGAAAATCACCTCAGAATGCTTACTGATGCTACAGAAAGGTAGACCGTTCCAAATAGATGAAGAGGAATACTACCAAGAAAACATGATCCGTGCTAAACCCATGAACCAACGGAAAATGTTACCGTCCATGATGTTACTACTAATCACCTTCACGAATAATCCAAACAGGCCCACATCTACCCAACTTCAGGCAAAAGGTTGGTCCAAAAGTACAATTCAGGGCCGGCCCTGTGGTGGAGCGGGTAAGTGCCCACGTTCTGCTTGGGTGGCCCGGGCCTCACTGTTTCACATCACGGGTGCAGATCACATTAGCAGTGTTAGGCAATATAGATTTCATGGTAGGGTGCGGACATAGATCATAAATAAGTAGCACTTGTGAGGCTACGTTATCAATAAGCACCAGAAAAAGAACCATGAGAATACTACAATCTAGGAACGCATCTGGTACACTTCCCCAAAGGAAGAAGGAAGGAAAACATGTGACATGCCAAGGTGGGATTGGCAGAGTGCGAGGAGATGACACGATCCTTGCGCATGAGAGGATTGCCTGGGCAACTTCAACTTGGGAGGGATTCCAGGACTTTCTCCGGGGAAGGTCCACCCACTTGGCCGTCTACACAAGACATAAGAGAGACAACCCAGGATAATCTTACAGGAAAGAAACCAGTGTCTAGAGAGAATGTAGCAGGCCGTTCAAAGTTCGAGGAGAAAGTTAGAAAACGACAAGAAATCCAGAAAAGGGAAAACTATCCTACCTGGAAAGGATGAGGAGTCAGACTGGTCCGAGATGGCTGTGAAACTCTGTGTGCATGGAGGTTGTCAGGACAACTTAGAATGTTGAGGTTCTTTATGACATCACGGTGAACATGGCCCCCAAGATGGCTGCATGGTTACAGTCTGAGGATTGGCCTAGGCTAGGCTATTAAAGGGAGAGATACCCAGAAACAGCTTTGCCAAACAGAAAACGGGCACAGAAACTGGAAGAGATAAAACAGACTCTGATTCAAGGGATAAGAATGGAATCCTTGGCGAGAAGTGAGAATAGAGGGACAAGCAGTGAGAGGAGAACATTGTCATCTATTCAAGCCTATGGGGAGGCCATGCTGATTCAAGCTTGAAACTTGATTGGAAACAGGAGGCCGGACTTGGGCCTTATCAGACGTACGTTGTCCTTCTGCCTTAAGCATAATCCAAAGTCAAGAATGATGTCTTGAGGACATTGAAGAGGAGATTCGATGCGTCCTTTCCTAGGCCCCTAGCATTCTTTGAAGATCAGTCTCACTTTCCATAGCTCTGGCGTCACTGGGGCCCACCGGGTACATTCTAATGTGTCCCAAGAGATGTCTTGGAAGCCTTGAAGGAATGGAGCCCTGTCATGCTTGGGGTATGTCTCTTTGTTTGGAAGGGCTGTACAAGTGTGCTGAAAATCCCCCTTTTCCAGAGGGCTTCGTTCCTTTGTGAAGGCTGCCCTCCCAGGCTAGAGTGCTCTCGTTGGCTCCAATGAAATTCTCTTCCCCTACCTCTTGTCGTAGAAGAATTATTGATTATGTGTTTTGACACCATATGTAAGGAAGTTGGCTGAAAATTAGAACATTACAATTCAGTTTCAAGAAAAATAAACAAGCCCTATAGAAATAAAGGAAGCCTGTATCTAGACGGAATCTAGGGGAACGTTCAAGGATCAGGGGTCAAGTTCGAAACTTCCCAAATCCAGAAATGAGACAGAAAAATATCTTTCCTGGAGAGAGGAATTCATCCGATTTGTCTAATTTTCTGGCAAACATTATGTTGGTGAATGGGGGTGCCAGGACCCCCTCCCATTTGGAGTTTCTGATCTCAGGATGTCAAGCCAACACAACTGACCACGTGTTCTCAGTGCTTAGATTGACCTACGCTAGGATAGCAAAGATTACTGCCAGTGCATCGTGCAAATTCAAAGACAACAACCAAGAATCACGAAAACACTCACACTTCGGCCTAGACAACATACGGTGATTAAAGAAATACAAAATTAATCACTTGGACTGAAGGAGAACGGACTGATAAGCATATCTAAGGGAGATATCTGAGAAAGACCATGATGAGTATACTATGGAAAAGAAAAAAAGGTCCCAGAAAATGGAAGGCGAACAGAAATCACACCTGAATAATCCACAATGAAAGATGTCAGTCTTTAGACAGACTGTGCTAGAACGTTTGAAAGTCAGAGAAATTCACAAGCCACAAAACGGCAGCGAAGGTCAAACCTGGACTAACTGGGAAGGGTGAGTTATGAGACTGCTCCAAGCGGGCTCTGAAACCCTGTGTCCATGAAGCTTGCTGGGACAGCAGAGACACAATTATGACATGTCCTCTGACATCACAGTGGACCCGAAAAACAACCTGGCCTCATCTACACAGTGCCAGAGTTGGGCTCAAGTAGCATATTCAAGTCCCATTGCACTCAACTGCAGGTGGCCAATGGAACAAGGAAGGGGCCGGCCGGTGGTGCAGTGGTGAGGACCGCACCATCTGGGTCGGTGGCCGGGGGTGGGCCAAATGGAATCCAGGGCGTAAGCCTCCTCACCACTGCTTCAGTCATTCTGGGGCAGGCGTCCGAGGTAGTGTAGAGGCAGATGGGAAGGGACGTTAGACAGGGCCAGACTTCCACGGCAAATACAGGAGCATTGCCAGCAGATGTGAGCACAGCGATGCACTTCTGCCAAACAAAACCAATTAAAAGTTGCAAAGAATAGAAAAACTAAACCTAAGAAAAACCAAAAAACAGTTTGCCAGTGCAAAGAATAAGATCTCTATGAAGAACCTTAGCAAGACAGATGAAAGCTATGTTAATTTGAAAACTAGCAAACCTCTGGGGAAAGAAATTCAAGAAGACACATGGAAAAAGAAGGATATTCCGCGATCTAGTAATGGAAGAATTAACACACTGCAAACGTCCATACCAGAGAAAGGAATCTCTGGATTCCGTGCAATCCCAGTCAAAGTTGCAGCGATATCTGCCACAGAGGTAGAAGAGATAATCCTAAAGTTTCTATCCAGCAACAAGAGACCCTGAATAGGCAAAGGAATCCTCAGGAAAATGAACCAAGCAGGACGTATCACACTTTCTGATTTCAACATATAGGACGACGCGCTAGGTACCGAAATGGCACAGTCTGGGCCCAAAAACAGGCACACAGACCCACGCAACAGAATCGAGAGCCCAGAGCCCAACTCAAACGTACATGGACAGCCCATTTTCGACCAGGGAGCCAAGAGGAGACAGTGGAGAAAGAAGAGTCTCTACAAGAAACTGTGCTGGGAAGCCTGCACAGCCACATGGCACACAACGAGAGTAGACCATGATGTTACACCTGGCACACACACCACCAAGAAATGGATTAAAGCCTTGAATGGCAGACTTGAGACCTTGAACCTTGTAGGAGAAGACCTAGCCAGAGTGCGCTTTGCCATCTGTCTGAGCCGCCTATTTGGAAGAAGCATGTCTGACTGGGCAAGGGCAACAAAGGAAACAAGAAACAAACGGGATCACATCAAATGCAGACGATTCTGCCCAGTCAATGAAACCATAACTCAATGCAAAGACAGCACAACAACTGGGAGAGGATGTTTGCAAAGCACACATCGGACAAAGGGTGAAAAGCCCAAAGACACAGTCAACTCACACGGCTCCAGAAGAAAAAAGACAACAAGCCAATGAAATACTGGGCAAAAGATGGAAACAGAGATTTCTCCCAAGAAGATCTAAAGAAGGCCAACAGGTGCATGAAAACTTGTTCACCATCATTAAGTCTCAGGCCAATGCAAATCCAAACTGCAAGGACATAGCAGATCACTGTGGTCAGAATGGCTATAAGGAACCAGACAGGAAACAACAAGTGTCAGAGAGTAGGTGGAGACAGGGGAAGCCTCCTGCACTGCTGGTGGGTGTGTAAACTGGTGCAGCCACTACCCCAAGCGGTGTGGAACCGCCTCAGAAATTTAAGAATCCATGTCCCCTATGATCCAGCTGTTCCTCTGTGGCGTGTTTATCCGAAGAACTCGGAAACACTGCCGCTTAAAGACGTGTGCACCACTGAGTTCACCACAGCCTTATTCCCGCTATCCAAGACTTGGAAACAGCCCTGGTGCCCAGCAAGGGACGAATGGAGAAGGAACATGGGCTATAGTCACACAATGGCATACCATTGAGCCGGAACAACGGATGCAATCCAGCCATTTGTGACCACCAGAATGGCTGTGGGGGTTTTATGGAAAGTGAAACAAGCCCCAGGGAGAATGTCAAATACCGTAGGAACTCACTTACAAGGAGAAGAAAAGGCAAGCACTAACCAACAGGTGGCACGGGACATTTGACTGGGGGTTCCCAGAGGCAAAGCGGGGCGGTGGGTGGTGGGTGAAAGAGATGATGAGGCACAAGTGTGTGGTGAGGGCCTGTGACGGCTTACGCTGGTGAAGATGATGTAACCTACACAGAAGTCTAAATCGATGAGGATGCACATCTGAAAGCTGTAGGATGTTCGAATGCAGGGTTATGGCATTAAACTCACCTAAAATCAAAAATGCAAAAAGGGGTCCAGAATGACGGCAGAAAGCTTTGGGGGCTGAAAGAGATTAGAGAAGGTGAAGTTCCCAGGATGGAAAATCACCTCAGAATGCTTACTGATGCTACAGAAAGGTAGACCGTTCCAAATAGATGAAGAGGAATACTACCAAGAAAACATGATCCGTGCTAAACCCATGAACCAACGGAAAATGTTACCGTCCATGATGTTACTACTAATCACCTTCACGAATAATCCAAACAGGCCCACATCTACCCAACTTCAGGCAAAAGGTTGGTCCAAAAGTACAATTCAGGGCCGGCCCTGTGGTGGAGCGGGTAAGTGCCCACGTTCTGCTTGGGTGGCCCGGGCCTCACTGTTTCACATCACGGGTGCAGATCACATTAGCAGTGTTAGGCAATATAGATTTCATGGTAGGGTGCGGACATAGATCATAAATAAGTAGCACTTGTGAGGCTACGTTATCAATAAGCACCAGAAAAAGAACCATGAGAATACTACAATCTAGGAACGCATTTGGTACACTTCCCCAAAGGAAGAAGGAAGGAAAACATGTGACATGCCAAGGTGGGATTGGCAGAGTGTGAGGAGATGACACGATCCTTGCGCATGAGAGGATTGCCTGGGCAACTTCAACTTGGGAGGGAGTCCAGGACTTTCTCCGGGGAAGGTCCACCCACTTGGCCGTCTACACAAGATATAAGAGAGACAACCCAGGATAATCTTACAGGAAAGAAACCAGTGTCTAGAGAGAATGTAGCAGGCCTTTCAAAGTTCGAGGAGAAAGTTAGAAAACGACAAGAAATCCAGAAAAGGGAAAACTATCCTACCTGGAAAGGATGAGGAGTCAGACTGGTCCGAGATGGCTCTGAAACTCTGTGTGCATGGAGGTTGTCAGGACAACTTAGAATGTTGAGGTTCTTTATGACATCACGGTGAACATGGCCCCCAAGATGGCTGCATGGTTACAGTCTGAGGATTGGCCTAGGCTAGGCTATTAAAGGGAGAGATACCCAGAAACAGCTTTGCCAAACAGAAAACGGGCACAGAAACTGGAAGAGATAAAACAGACTCTGATTCAAGGGATAAGAATGGAATCCTTGGCGAGAAGTGAGAATAGAGGGACAAGCAGTGAGAGGAGAACATTGTCATCTATTCAAGCCTATGGGGAGGCCATGCTGATTCAAGCTTGAAACTTGATTGGAAACAGGAGGCCGGACTTGGGCCTTATCAGACGTACGTTGTCCTTCTGCCTTAAGCATAATCCAAAGTCAAGAATGATGTCTTGAGGACATTGAAGAGGAGATTCGATGCGTCCTTTCCTAGGCCCCTAGCATTCTTTGAAGATCAGTCTCACTTTCCATAGCTCTGGCGTCACTGGGGCCCACCGGGTACATTCTAATGTGTCCCAAGAGATGTCTTGGAAGCCTTGAAGGAATGGAGCCCTGTCATGCTTGGGGTATGTCTCTTTGTTTGGAAGGGCTGTACAAGTGTGCTGAAAATCCCCCTTTTCCAGAGGGCTTCGTTCCTTTGTGAAGGCTGCCCTCCCAGGCTAGAGTGCTCTCGTTGGCTCCAATGAAATTCTCTTCCCCTACCTCTTGTCGTAGAAGAATTATTGATTATGTGTTTTGACACCATATGTAAGGAAGTTGGCTGAAAATTAGAACATTACAATTCAGTTTCAAGAAAAATAAACAAGCCCTATAGAAATAAAGGAAGCCTGTATCTAGACGGAATCTAGGGGAACGTTCAAGGATCAGGGGTCAAGTTCGAAACTTCCCAAATCCAGAAATGAGACAGAAAAATATCTTTCCTGGAGAGAGGAATTCATCCGATTTGTCTAATTTTCTGGCAAACATTATGTTGGTGAATGGGGGTGCCAGGACCCCCTCCCATTTGGAGTTTCTGATCTCAGGATGTCAAGCCAACACAACTGACCACGTGTTCTCAGTGCTTAGATTGACCTACGCTAGGATAGCAAAGATTACTGCCAGTGCATCGTGCAAATTCAAAGACAACAACCAAGAATCACGAAAACACTCACACTTCGGCCTAGACAACATACGGTGATTAAAGAAATACAAAATTAATCACTTGGACTGAAGGAGAACGGACTGATAAGCATATCTAAGGGAGATATCTGAGAAAGACCATGATGAGTATACTATGGAAAAGAAAAAAAGGTCCCAGAAAATGGAAGGCGAACAGAAATCACACCTGAATAATCCACAATGAAAGATGTCAGTCTTTAGACAGACTGTGCTAGAACGTTTGAAAGTCAGAGAAATTCACAAGCCACAAAACGGCAGCGAAGGTCAAACCTGGACTAACTGGGAAGGGTGAGTTATGAGACTGCTCCAAGCGGGCTCTGAAACCCTGTGTCCATGAAGCTTGCTGGGACAGCAGAGACACAATTATGACATGTCCTCTGACATCACAGTGGACCCGAAAAACAACCTGGCCTCATCTACACAGTGCCAGAGTTGGGCTCAAGTAGCATATTCAAGTCCCATTGCACTCAACTGCAGGTGGCCAATGGAACAAGGAAGGGGCCGGCCGGTGGTGCAGTGGTGAGGACCGCACCATCTGGGTCGGTGGCCGGGGGTGGGCCAAATGGAATCCAGGGCGTAAGCCTCCTCACCACTGCTTCAGTCATTCTGGGGCAGGCGTCCGAGGTAGTGTAGAGGCAGATGGGAAGGGACGTTAGACAGGGCCAGACTTCCACGGCAAATACAGGAGCATTGCCAGCAGATGTGAGCACAGCGATGCACTTCTGCCAAACAAAACCAATTAAAAGTTGCAAAGAATAGAAAAACTAAACCTAAGAAAAACCAAAAAACAGTTTGCCAGTGCAAAGAATAAGATCTCTATGAAGAACCTTAGCAAGACAGATGAAAGCTATGTTAATTTGAAAACTAGCAAACCTCTGGGGAAAGAAATTCAAGAAGACACATGGAAAAAGAAGGATATTCCGCGATCTAGTAATGGAAGAATTAACACACTGCAAACGTCCATACCAGAGAAAGGAATCTCTGGATTCCGTGCAATCCCAGTCAAAGTTGCAGCGATATCTGCCACAGAGGTAGAAGAGATAATCCTAAAGTTTCTATCCAGCAACAAGAGACCCTGAATAGGCAAAGGAATCCTCAGGAAAATGAACCAAGCAGGACGTATCACACTTTCTGATTTCAACATATAGGACGACGCGCTAGGTACCGAAATGGCACAGTCTGGGCCCAAAAACAGGCACACAGACCCACGCAACAGAATCGAGAGCCCAGAGCCCAACTCAAACGTACATGGACAGCCCATTTTCGACCAGGGAGCCAAGAGGAGACAGTGGAGAAAGAAGAGTCTCTACAAGAAACTGTGCTGGGAAGCCTGCACAGCCACATGGCACACAACGAGAGTAGACCATGATGTTACACCTGGCACACACACCACCAAGAAATGGATTAAAGCCTTGAATGGCAGACTTGAGACCTTGAACCTTGTAGGAGAAGACCTAGCCAGAGTGCGCTTTGCCATCTGTCTGAGCCGCCTATTTGGAAGAAGCATGTCTGACTGGGCAAGGGCAACAAAGGAAACAAGAAACAAACGGGATCACATCAAATGCAGACGATTCTGCCCAGTCAATGAAACCATAACTCAATGCAAAGACAGCACAACAACTGGGAGAGGATGTTTGCAAAGCACACATCGGACAAAGGGTGAAAAGCCCAAAGACACAGTCAACTCACACGGCTCCAGAAGAAAAAAGACAACAAGCCAATGAAATACTGGGCAAAAGATGGAAACAGAGATTTCTCCCAAGAAGATCTAAAGAAGGCCAACAGGTGCATGAAAACTTGTTCACCATCATTAAGTCTCAGGCCAATGCAAATCCAAACTGCAAGGACATAGCAGATCACTGTGGTCAGAATGGCTATAAGGAACCAGACAGGAAACAACAAGTGTCAGAGAGTAGGTGGAGACAGGGGAAGCCTCCTGCACTGCTGGTGGGTGTGTAAACTGGTGCAGCCACTACCCCAAGCGGTGTGGAACCGCCTCAGAAATTTAAGAATCCATGTCCCCTATGATCCAGCTGTTCCTCTGTGGCGTGTTTATCCGAAGAACTCGGAAACACTGCCGCTTAAAGACGTGTGCACCACTGAGTTCACCACAGCCTTATTCCCGCTATCCAAGACTTGGAAACAGCCCTGGTGCCCAGCAAGGGACGAATGGAGAAGGAACATGGGCTATAGTCACACAATGGCATACCATTGAGCCGGAACAACGGATGCAATCCAGCCATTTGTGACCACCAGAATGGCTGTGGGGGTTTTATGGAAAGTGAAACAAGCCCCAGGGAGAATGTCAAATACCGTAGGAACTCACTTACAAGGAGAAGAAAAGGCAAGCACTAACCAACAGGTGGCACGGGACATTTGACTGGGGGTTCCCAGAGGCAAAGCGGGGCGGTGGGTGGTGGGTGAAAGAGATGATGAGGCACAAGTGTGTGGTGAGGGCCTGTGACGGCTTACGCTGGTGAAGATGATGTAACCTACACAGAAGTCTAAATCGATGAGGATGCACATCTGAAAGCTGTAGGATGTTCGAATGCAGGGTTATGGCATTAAACTCACCTAAAATCAAAAATGCAAAAAGGGGTCCAGAATGACGGCAGAAAGCTTTGGGGGCTGAAAGAGATTAGAGAAGGTGAAGTTCCCAGGATGGAAAATCACCTCAGAATGCTTACTGATGCTACAGAAAGGTAGACCGTTCCAAATAGATGAAGAGGAATACTACCAAGAAAACATGATCCGTGCTAAACCCATGAACCAACGGAAAATGTTACCGTCCATGATGTTACTACTAATCACCTTCACGAATAATCCAAACAGGCCCACATCTACCCAACTTCAGGCAAAAGGTTGGTCCAAAAGTACAATTCAGGGCCGGCCCTGTGGTGGAGCGGGTAAGTGCCCACGTTCTGCTTGGGTGGCCCGGGCCTCACTGTTTCACATCACGGGTGCAGATCACATTAGCAGTGTTAGGCAATATAGATTTCATGGTAGGGTGCGGACATAGATCATAAATAAGTAGCACTTGTGAGGCTACGTTATCAATAAGCACCAGAAAAAGAACCATGAGAATACTACAATCTAGGAACGCATTTGGTACACTTCCCCAAAGGAAGAAGGAAGGAAAACATGTGACATGCCAAGGTGGGATTGGCAGAGTGTGAGGAGATGACACGATCCTTGCGCATGAGAGGATTGCCTGGGCAACTTCAACTTGGGAGGGAGTCCAGGACTTTCTCCGGGGAAGGTCCACCCACTTGGCCGTCTACACAAGATATAAGAGAGACAACCCAGGATAATCTTACAGGAAAGAAACCAGTGTCTAGAGAGAATGTAGCAGGCCTTTCAAAGTTCGAGGAGAAAGTTAGAAAACGACAAGAAATCCAGAAAAGGGAAAACTATCCTACCTGGAAAGGATGAGGAGTCAGACTGGTCCGAGATGGCTCTGAAACTCTGTGTGCATGGAGGTTGTCAGGACAACTTAGAATGTTGAGGTTCTTTATGACATCACGGTGAACATGGCCCCCAAGATGGCTGCATGGTTACAGTCTGAGGATTGGCCTAGGCTAGGCTATTAAAGGGAGAGATACCCAGAAACAGCTTTGCCAAACAGAAAACGGGCACAGAAACTGGAAGAGATAAAACAGACTCTGATTCAAGGGATAAGAATGGAATCCTTGGCGAGAAGTGAGAATAGAGGGACAAGCAGTGAGAGGAGAACATTGTCATCTATTCAAGCCTATGGGGAGGCCATGCTGATTCAAGCTTGAAACTTGATTGGAAACAGGAGGCCGGACTTGGGCCTTATCAGACGTACGTTGTCCTTCTGCCTTAAGCATAATCCAAAGTCAAGAATGATGTCTTGAGGACATTGAAGAGGAGATTCGATGCGTCCTTTCCTAGGCCCCTAGCATTCTTTGAAGATCAGTCTCACTTTCCATAGCTCTGGCGTCACTGGGGCCCACCGGGTACATTCTAATGTGTCCCAAGAGATGTCTTGGAAGCCTTGAAGGAATGGAGCCCTGTCATGCTTGGGGTATGTCTCTTTGTTTGGAAGGGCTGTACAAGTGTGCTGAAAATCCCCCTTTTCCAGAGGGCTTCGTTCCTTTGTGAAGGCTGCCCTCCCAGGCTAGAGTGCTCTCGTTGGCTCCAATGAAATTCTCTTCCCCTACCTCTTGTCGTAGAAGAATTATTGATTATGTGTTTTGACACCATATGTAAGGAAGTTGGCTGAAAATTAGAACATTACAATTCAGTTTCAAGAAAAATAAACAAGCCCTATAGAAATAAAGGAAGCCTGTATCTAGACGGAATCTAGGGGAACGTTCAAGGATCAGGGGTCAAGTTCGAAACTTCCCAAATCCAGAAATGAGACAGAAAAATATCTTTCCTGGAGAGAGGAATTCATCCGATTTGTCTAATTTTCTGGCAAACATTATGTTGGTGAATGGGGGTGCCAGGACCCCCTCCCATTTGGAGTTTCTGATCTCAGGATGTCAAGCCAACACAACTGACCACGTGTTCTCAGTGCTTAGATTGACCTACGCTAGGATAGCAAAGATTACTGCCAGTGCATCGTGCAAATTCAAAGACAACAACCAAGAATCACGAAAACACTCACACTTCGGCCTAGACAACATACGGTGATTAAAGAAATACAAAATTAATCACTTGGACTGAAGGAGAACGGACTGATAAGCATATCTAAGGGAGATATCTGAGAAAGACCATGATGAGTATACTATGGAAAAGAAAAAAAGGTCCCAGAAAATGGAAGGCGAACAGAAATCACACCTGAATAATCCACAATGAAAGATGTCAGTCTTTAGACAGACTGTGCTAGAACGTTTGAAAGTCAGAGAAATTCACAAGCCACAAAACGGCAGCGAAGGTCAAACCTGGACTAACTGGGAAGGGTGAGTTATGAGACTGCTCCAAGCGGGCTCTGAAACCCTGTGTCCATGAAGCTTGCTGGGACAGCAGAGACACAATTATGACATGTCCTCTGACATCACAGTGGACCCGAAAAACAACCTGGCCTCATCTACACAGTGCCAGAGTTGGGCTCAAGTAGCATATTCAAGTCCCATTGCACTCAACTGCAGGTGGCCAATGGAACAAGGAAGGGGCCGGCCGGTGGTGCAGTGGTGAGGACCGCACCATCTGGGTCGGTGGCCGGGGGTGGGCCAAATGGAATCCAGGGCGTAAGCCTCCTCACCACTGCTTCAGTCATTCTGGGGCAGGCGTCCGAGGTAGTGTAGAGGCAGATGGGAAGGGACGTTAGACAGGGCCAGACTTCCACGGCAAATACAGGAGCATTGCCAGCAGATGTGAGCACAGCGATGCACTTCTGCCAAACAAAACCAATTAAAAGTTGCAAAGAATAGAAAAACTAAACCTAAGAAAAACCAAAAAACAGTTTGCCAGTGCAAAGAATAAGATCTCTATGAAGAACCTTAGCAAGACAGATGAAAGCTATGTTAATTTGAAAACTAGCAAACCTCTGGGGAAAGAAATTCAAGAAGACACATGGAAAAAGAAGGATATTCCGCGATCTAGTAATGGAAGAATTAACACACTGCAAACGTCCATACCAGAGAAAGGAATCTCTGGATTCCGTGCAATCCCAGTCAAAGTTGCAGCGATATCTGCCACAGAGGTAGAAGAGATAATCCTAAAGTTTCTATCCAGCAACAAGAGACCCTGAATAGGCAAAGGAATCCTCAGGAAAATGAACCAAGCAGGACGTATCACACTTTCTGATTTCAACATATAGGACGACGCGCTAGGTACCGAAATGGCACAGTCTGGGCCCAAAAACAGGCACACAGACCCACGCAACAGAATCGAGAGCCCAGAGCCCAACTCAAACGTACATGGACAGCCCATTTTCGACCAGGGAGCCAAGAGGAGACAGTGGAGAAAGAAGAGTCTCTACAAGAAACTGTGCTGGGAAGCCTGCACAGCCACATGGCACACAACGAGAGTAGACCATGATGTTACACCTGGCACACACACCACCAAGAAATGGATTAAAGCCTTGAATGGCAGACTTGAGACCTTGAACCTTGTAGGAGAAGACCTAGCCAGAGTGCGCTTTGCCATCTGTCTGAGCCGCCTATTTGGAAGAAGCATGTCTGACTGGGCAAGGGCAACAAAGGAAACAAGAAACAAACGGGATCACATCAAATGCAGACGATTCTGCCCAGTCAATGAAACCATAACTCAATGCAAAGACAGCACAACAACTGGGAGAGGATGTTTGCAAAGCACACATCGGACAAAGGGTGAAAAGCCCAAAGACACAGTCAACTCACACGGCTCCAGAAGAAAAAAGACAACAAGCCAATGAAATACTGGGCAAAAGATGGAAACAGAGATTTCTCCCAAGAAGATCTAAAGAAGGCCAACAGGTGCATGAAAACTTGTTCACCATCATTAAGTCTCAGGCCAATGCAAATCCAAACTGCAAGGACATAGCAGATCACTGTGGTCAGAATGGCTATAAGGAACCAGACAGGAAACAACAAGTGTCAGAGAGTAGGTGGAGACAGGGGAAGCCTCCTGCACTGCTGGTGGGTGTGTAAACTGGTGCAGCCACTACCCCAAGCGGTGTGGAACCGCCTCAGAAATTTAAGAATCCATGTCCCCTATGATCCAGCTGTTCCTCTGTGGCGTGTTTATCCGAAGAACTCGGAAACACTGCCGCTTAAAGACGTGTGCACCACTGAGTTCACCACAGCCTTATTCCCGCTATCCAAGACTTGGAAACAGCCCTGGTGCCCAGCAAGGGACGAATGGAGAAGGAACATGGGCTATAGTCACACAATGGCATACCATTGAGCCGGAACAACGGATGCAATCCAGCCATTTGTGACCACCAGAATGGCTGTGGGGGTTTTATGGAAAGTGAAACAAGCCCCAGGGAGAATGTCAAATACCGTAGGAACTCACTTACAAGGAGAAGAAAAGGCAAGCACTAACCAACAGGTGGCACGGGACATTTGACTGGGGGTTCCCAGAGGCAAAGCGGGGCGGTGGGTGGTGGGTGAAAGAGATGATGAGGCACAAGTGTGTGGTGAGGGCCTGTGACGGCTTACGCTGGTGAAGATGATGTAACCTACACAGAAGTCTAAATCGATGAGGATGCACATCTGAAAGCTGTAGGATGTTCGAATGCAGGGTTATGGCATTAAACTCACCTAAAATCAAAAATGCAAAAAGGGGTCCAGAATGACGGCAGAAAGCTTTGGGGGCTGAAAGAGATTAGAGAAGGTGAAGTTCCCAGGATGGAAAATCACCTCAGAATGCTTACTGATGCTACAGAAAGGTAGACCGTTCCAAATAGATGAAGAGGAATACTACCAAGAAAACATGATCCGTGCTAAACCCATGAACCAACGGAAAATGTTACCGTCCATGATGTTACTACTAATCACCTTCACGAATAATCCAAACAGGCCCACATCTACCCAACTTCAGGCAAAAGGTTGGTCCAAAAGTACAATTCAGGGCCGGCCCTGTGGTGGAGCGGGTAAGTGCCCACGTTCTGCTTGGGTGGCCCGGGCCTCACTGTTTCACATCACGGGTGCAGATCACATTAGCAGTGTTAGGCAATATAGATTTCATGGTAGGGTGCGGACATAGATCATAAATAAGTAGCACTTGTGAGGCTACGTTATCAATAAGCACCAGAAAAAGAGCCATGAGAATACTACAATCTAGGAACGCATCTGGTACACTTCCCCAAAGGAAGAAGGAAGGAAAACATGTGACCTGCCAAGGTGGAATTGGCATAGTGCTGGGAGATGACACCATCATTGCGCATGAGAGGATTGTCAGGGCAACTTCAACTTGGGAGGGATTCCAGGACTTTCTCTGGGGAGGGTCCACCCACTTGGCCATCTACACATGATATAAGAGAGACAACCCAGGATAATCTTACAGGAAAGAAACCAGTGTCTAGAGAGAATGTAGCAGGCCGTTCAAAGTTCGAGGAGAAAGTTAGAAACCGACAAGAAATCCAGAAAAGGGAAAACTATCCTACCTGGAAAGGGTGAGGAGTCAGACTGGTCTGAGATGGCTCTGAAACTCTGTGTGCATGGAGGTTGTCAGGACAACTTAGAATTTTGAGGTTGTTTATGACATCATGGTGAACATGTCCCCCAAGATGGCCTCACGGTTACAGTCTGAGGATTGGCCTAGGCTAGGCTATTAAATGGAGAGATACCCAGAAACAGCTTTGCCAAACAGAAAGCGGGCACAGAAACTGGAAGAGATAAAACAGACTCTGATTCAAAGGACAAGAAAGGAATCCTTGGCGAGAAGCAAGAATAGAGGGACAAGCAGTGAGAGGAGAACATTGTCATCTATTCAAGTCTATGGGGAGGCCATGCTGATTCAAGTTTGAAACTTGATTGGAAACAAGAGGCTGGGCTTGGGCCTTATCAGACCTACAGTGTCCTTCTGCCTTAAGCATAATCCAAAGTCAAGAATGATGTCTTGAGGACATTGTAGAGGAGAATCGATGCCTCCTTTCTTAGGCCCCTAGCATTCTTTGAAGATCAGTCTCACTTTCCATAGCTCTGGCGTCACCGGGGCCCACAGGGTACATGCTATTGTGTCCCAAGAGATGTCTTTGAAGCCTTGAAGGAATGGAGCCCTGTCATGCTTGGGGGTATGTCTCTTTGTTTGGAAGGGCTGTACAAGTGTGCTGAAAATCCCCCATTTCCAGGGGGCTTCGTTCCTTTGTGAAGGCTGTCCTCCCAGGCTAGAGTGCTCAGTTTGGCTCCAATGAAATTCTCTCCCTACCTCTTGCCGTAGAAGAATTATTGATTATGTGTTTTGACACCATGTGTAAGTAAGTTTGCTGAAAATTAGAACTTTACAATTCTGTTTCAAGAAAAATAAACATGCCAGGTCTGAGGATTTAAGGCAAACAAATGGCACACCCTATAGAAATAAAGGAAGCCCGTATCAAGACGGAATCTAGGGGAACGTTCAAGGATCAGGGGTCAAGTTCAAAACTTCCCAAATCCAGAAAAGAGACAGAAAAATATCATTCCTGGAGAGAGGAATTCATCAGATTTGTCTAATTTGTCTCGCAAACACTATGTCCATGAAGGGCGTTGCCAGGACCACCTCGAATTTGGAGTTTCTGATATCAGGATGTCAAACCAACACAACTGACCACGTGTTCTCAGTGCTTAGTTTGACCTAGGCTAGGATAGCAAAGATTCCAGCAAGTGCCCCGTGCAAATTCAAAGACAACAACCAAGAATCACGAAAACACTCACACCTCAGCCTACAGAACATACAGTGATTAAAGAAATACAAAATTAATCACTTGGACTGAAGGAGAACAGACTGAAAAGCATATCTAAGGGAGATTGCTGAGAAGACCATGATGAGTATACTATGGAAAAGAAAAAAGGGTCCCACAAAATGGAAGGCGAACAGAAATCACACCTGAATAATCCACAATGAAAGATGTCAATCTTTAGACAGACTCTGCTAGAGCGTTTGAAAGTCAGAGAAATTCACATGCCGAAAAACGGCAGCGAAGGTCAAACATGGGCTAACTGGGAATGGTGAGTTATGAGACTGCTCCAAGCGGGCTCTGAAACCCTGTGTCCATGAAGCTTGCTGGGACAGCAGAGACACAATTATGAAAATCCTCTGACATCACAGTGGACCCGAAAAACAACCTGGCCTCATCTACACAGTGCCAGAGTTGGGCTCAAGTAGCATATTCAAGTCCCACTGCACTCAACTGCAGGTTGCCAATGCAACATGAAAGGGGCAGGCCGGTGGTGCAGCGATGAGGTCCGCACCTTCTGGGTCTGTGGCCTGGGGTGGGCCGGGTGGAATCCTGGGGGTGAGCCTGCTCACCACTGCTTCAGTCATTCTGGAGCAGGCGTCCGAGGTAGTGTAGAGGCAGATGGGCAGGGACGTTAGACAGGGCCAGACTTCCACAGCAAATACAGGAGCATTGCCAGCAGATGTGAGCTCAGCGATGCACTTCTGCCAAAACAAAACCAAATTAAATTTTGCAAAGAATAGAAAAACTGAATCTAAAAAAAAAAAAAAAAAACAGCTTGCCAGTGAGAAGAATAAGATCTCTATGAAGAACCTTAGCAAAACAGGTGAAAGCTATGGCAATCGGAAATTAGCAAACGTTTGGGGAAAGAAATTCAAGAAGACACAAGGTTAAAGAAGGATATTCCGGGATCTAGGCATGGAAGAAATAACACACTTGAAACGTCCATACCGGAGAAAGGAATCTCTGGATTCCATGCAATCCCAAAGTTGCAGCAGTATGTGCCACAGAGATAGAAGAGAGAATCGTAAAGTTTCTAGGAGGCAACAAGAGACCCTGAATTGGCAAAGGAATCCTCGGGAAAACGAACAAAGCAGGACGTATCACACTTTCTGATTTCAACATATAGGACGAAGCACTAGGAACCAAAACAGCACAGTCTGGGCCCAAAAACTGGCACACAGACCCATGCAAGAGAATCGAGAGCCCAGAGCCCAACTCAAACGTACATGGACAGCCCATTTTCGACCAGGGAGCCAAGAGGAGACAGTGGAGAAAGGAGAGTCTATACAAGAAACTGTGCTGGGAAGCCTGCACAGCCACATGGCACACAACGAGAGTAGACCATGATGTTACACCTGCCACACACACCACCAAGAAATGGATTAAAGCCTTGAATGGCAGACTTGAGACCTTGAACCTTGTAGGAGAAGACCTAGCCAGAGTGCGCTTTGCCATCTGTCTGAGCCGCCTATTTGGAAGAAGCATGTCTGACTGGGCAAGGGCAACAAAGGAAACAAGAAACAAACGGGATCACATCAAATGCAGACGATTCTGCCCAGTCAATGAAACCATAACTCAATGCAAAGACAGCACAACAACTGGGAGAGGATGTTTGCAAAGCACACATCGGACAAAGGGTGAAAAGCCCAAAGACACAGTCAACTCACACGGCTCCAGAAGAAAAAAGACAACAAGCCAATGAAATACTGGGCAAAAGATGGAAACAGAGATTTCTCCCAAGAAGATCTAAAGAAGGCCAACAGGTGCATGAAAACTTGTTCACCATCATTAAGTCTCAGGCCAATGCAAATCCAAACTGCAAGGACATAGCAGATCACTGTGGTCAGAATGGCTATAAGGAACCAGACAGGAAACAACAAGTGTCAGAGAGTAGGTGGAGACAGGGGAAGCCTCCTGCACTGCTGGTGGGTGTGTAAACTGGTGCAGCCACTACCCCAAGCGGTGTGGAACCGCCTCAGAAATTTAAGAATCCATGTCCCCTATGATCCAGCTGTTCCTCTGTGGCGTGTTTATCCGAAGAACTCGGAAACACTGCCGCTTAAAGACGTGTGCACCACTGAGTTCACCACAGCCTTATTCCCGCTATCCAAGACTTGGAAACAGCCCTGGTGCCCAGCAAGGGACGAATGGAGAAGGAACATGGGCTATAGTCACACAATGGCATACCATTGAGCCGGAACAACGGATGCAATCCAGCCATTTGTGACCACCAGAATGGCTGTGGGGGTTTTATGGAAAGTGAAACAAGCCCCAGGGAGAATGTCAAATACCGTAGGAACTCACTTACAAGGAGAAGAAAAGGCAAGCACTAACCAACAGGTGGCACGGGACATTTGACTGGGGGTTCCCAGAGGCAAAGCGGGGCGGTGGGTGGTGGGTGAAAGAGATGATGAGGCACAAGTGTGTGGTGAGGGCCTGTGACGGCTTACGCTGGTGAAGATGATGTAACCTACACAGAAGTCTAAATCGATGAGGATGCACATCTGAAAGCTGTAGGATGTTCGAATGCAGGGTTATGGCATTAAACTCACCTAAAATCAAAAATGCAAAAAGGGGTCCAGAATGACGGCAGAAAGCTTTGGGGGCTGAAAGAGATTAGAGAAGGTGAAGTTCCCAGGATGGAAAATCACCTCAGAATGCTTACTGATGCTACAGAAAGGTAGACCGTTCCAAATAGATGAAGAGGAATACTACCAAGAAAACATGATCCGTGCTAAACCCATGAACCAACGGAAAATGTTACCGTCCATGATGTTACTACTAATCACCTTCACGAATAATCCAAACAGGCCCACATCTACCCAACTTCAGGCAAAAGGTTGGTCCAAAAGTACAATTCAGGGCCGGCCCTGTGGTGGAGCGGGTAAGTGCCCACGTTCTGCTTGGGTGGCCCGGGCCTCACTGTTTCACATCACGGGTGCAGATCACATTAGCAGTGTTAGGCAATATAGATTTCATGGTAGGGTGCGGACATAGATCATAAATAAGTAGCACTTGTGAGGCTACGTTATCAATAAGCACCAGAAAAAGAACCATGAGAATACTACAATCTAGGAACGCATCTGGTACACTTCCCCAAAGGAAGAAGGAAGGAAAACATGTGACCTGCCAAGGTGGAATTGGCATAGTGCTGGGAGATGACACCATCATTGCGCATGAGAGGATTGTCAGGGCAACTTCAACTTGGGAGGGATTCCAGGACTTTCTCTGGGGAGGGTCCACCCACTTGGCCATCTACACATGATATAAGAGAGACAACCCAGGATAATCTTACAGGAAAGAAACCAGTGTCTAGAGAGAATGTAGCAGGCCGTTCAAAGTTCGAGGAGAAAGTTAGAAACCGACAAGAAATCCAGAAAATGGAAAACTATCCTACCTGGAAAGGGTGAGGAGTCAGACTGGTCTGAGATGGCTCTGAAACTCTGTGTGCATGGAGGTTGTCAGGACAACTTAGAATTTTGAGGTTGTTTATGACATCATGGTGAACATGTCCCCCAAGATGGCCTCACGGTTACAGTCTGAGGATTGGCCTAGGCTAGGCTATTAAATGGAGAGATACCCAGAAACAGCTTTGCCAAACAGAAAGCGGGCACAGAAACTGGAAGAGATAAAACAGACTCTGATTCAAAGGACAAGAAAGGAATCCTTGGCGAGAAGCAAGAATAGAGGGACAAGCAGTGAGAGGAGAACATTGTCATCTATTCAAGTCTATGGGGAGGCCATGCTGATTCAAGTTTGAAACTTGATTGGAAACAAGAGGCTGGGCTTGGGCCTTATCAGACCTACAGTGTCCTTCTGCCTTAAGCATAATCCAAAGTCAAGAATGATGTCTTGAGGACATTGTAGAGGAGAATCGATGCCTCCTTTCTTAGGCCCCTAGCATTCTTTGAAGATCAGTCTCACTTTCCATAGCTCTGGCGTCACCGGGGCCCACAGGGTACATGCTATTGTGTCCCAAGAGATGTCTTTGAAGCCTTGAAGGAATGGAGCCCTGTCATGCTTGGGGGTATGTCTCTTTGTTTGGAAGGGCTGTACAAGTGTGCTGAAAATCCCCCATTTCCAGGGGGCTTCGTTCCTTTGTGAAGGCTGTCCTCCCAGGCTAGAGTGCTCAGTTTGGCTCCAATGAAATTCTCTCCCTACCTCTTGCCGTAGAAGAATTATTGATTATGTGTTTTGACACCATGTGTAAGTAAGTTTGCTGAAAATTAGAACTTTACAATTCTGTTTCAAGAAAAATAAACATGCCAGGTCTGAGGATTTAAGGCAAACAAATGGCACACCCTATAGAAATAAAGGAAGCCCGTATCAAGACGGAATCTAGGGGAACGTTCAAGGATCAGGGGTCAAGTTCAAAACTTCCCAAATCCAGAAAAGAGACAGAAAAATATCATTCCTGGAGAGAGGAATTCATCAGATTTGTCTAATTTGTCTCGCAAACACTATGTCCATGAAGGGCGTTGCCAGGACCACCTCGAATTTGGAGTTTCTGATATCAGGATGTCAAACCAACACAACTGACCACGTGTTCTCAGTGCTTAGTTTGACCTAGGCTAGGATAGCAAAGATTCCAGCAAGTGCCCCGTGCAAATTCAAAGACAACAACCAAGAATCACGAAAACACTCACACCTCAGCCTACAGAACATACAGTGATTAAAGAAATACAAAATTAATCACTTGGACTGAAGGAGAACAGACTGAAAAGCATATCTAAGGGAGATTGCTGAGAAGACCATGATGAGTATACTATGGAAAAGAAAAAAGGGTCCCACAAAATGGAAGGCGAACAGAAATCACACCTGAATAATCCACAATGAAAGATGTCAATCTTTAGACAGACTCTGCTAGAGCGTTTGAAAGTCAGAGAAATTCACATGCCGAAAAACGGCAGCGAAGGTCAAACATGGGCTAACTGGGAATGGTGAGTTATGAGACTGCTCCAAGCGGGCTCTGAAACCCTGTGTCCATGAAGCTTGCTGGGACAGCAGAGACACAATTATGAAAATCCTCTGACATCACAGTGGACCCGAAAAACAACCTGGCCTCATCTACACAGTGCCAGAGTTGGGCTCAAGTAGCATATTCAAGTCCCACTGCACTCAACTGCAGGTTGCCAATGCAACATGAAAGGGGCAGGCCGGTGGTGCAGCGATGAGGTCCGCACCTTCTGGGTCTGTGGCCTGGGGTGGGCCGGGTGGAATCCGGGGGGTGAGCCTGCTCACCACTGCTTCAGTCATTCTGGAGCAGGCGTCCGAGGTAGTGTAGAGGCAGATGGGCAGGGACGTTAGACAGGGCCAGACTTCCACAGCAAATACAGGAGCATTGCCAGCAGATGTGAGCTCAGCGATGCACTTCTGCCAAAACAAAACCAAATTAAATTTTGCAAAGAATAGAAAAACTGAATCTAAAAAAAAAAAAAAAAAACAGCTTGCCAGTGAGAAGAATAAGATCTCTATGAAGAACCTTAGCAAAACAGGTGAAAGCTATGGCAATCGGAAATTAGCAAACGTTTGGGGAAAGAAATTCAAGAAGACACAAGGTTAAAGAAGGATATTCCGGGATCTAGGCATGGAAGAAATAACACACTTGAAACGTCCATACCGGAGAAAGGAATCTCTGGATTCCATGCAATCCCAAAGTTGCAGCAGTATGTGCCACAGAGATAGAAGAGAGAATCGTAAAGTTTCTAGGAGGCAACAAGAGACCCTGAATTGGCAAAGGAATCCTCGGGAAAACGAACAAAGCAGGACGTATCACACTTTCTGATTTCAACATATAGGACGAAGCACTAGGAACCAAAACAGCACAGTCTGGGCCCAAAAACTGGCACACAGACCCATGCAAGAGAATCGAGAGCCCAGAGCCCAACTCAAACGTACATGGACAGCCCATTTTCGACCAGGGAGCCAAGAGGAGACAGTGGAGAAAGGAGAGTCTATACAAGAAACTGTGCTGGGAAGCCTGCACAGCCACATGGCACACAACGAGAGTAGACCATGATGTTACACCTGCCACACACACCACCAAGAAATGGATTAAAGCCTTGAATGGCAGACTTGAGACCTTGAACCTTGTAGGAGAAGACCTAGCCAGAGTGCGCTTTGCCATCTGTCTGAGCCGCCTATTTGGAAGAAGCATGTCTGACTGGGCAAGGGCAACAAAGGAAACAAGAAACAAACGGGATCACATCAAATGCAGACGATTCTGCCCAGTCAATGAAACCATAACTCAATGCAAAGACAGCACAACAACTGGGAGAGGATGTTTGCAAAGCACACATCGGACAAAGGGTGAAAAGCCCAAAGACACAGTCAACTCACACGGCTCCAGAAGAAAAAAGACAACAAGCCAATGAAATACTGGGCAAAAGATGGAAACAGAGATTTCTCCCAAGAAGATCTAAAGAAGGCCAACAGGTGCATGAAAACTTGTTCACCATCATTAAGTCTCAGGCCAATGCAAATCCAAACTGCAAGGACATAGCAGATCACTGTGGTCAGAATGGCTATAAGGAACCAGACAGGAAACAACAAGTGTCAGAGAGTAGGTGGAGACAGGGGAAGCCTCCTGCACTGCTGGTGGGTGTGTAAACTGGTGCAGCCACTACCCCAAGCGGTGTGGAACCGCCTCAGAAATTTAAGAATCCATGTCCCCTATGATCCAGCTGTTCCTCTGTGGCGTGTTTATCCGAAGAACTCGGAAACACTGCCGCTTAAAGACGTGTGCACCACTGAGTTCACCACAGCCTTATTCCCGCTATCCAAGACTTGGAAACAGCCCTGGTGCCCAGCAAGGGACGAATGGAGAAGGAACATGGGCTATAGTCACACAATGGCATACCATTGAGCCGGAACAACGGATGCAATCCAGCCATTTGTGACCACCAGAATGGCTGTGGGGGTTTTATGGAAAGTGAAACAAGCCCCAGGGAGAATGTCAAATACCGTAGGAACTCACTTACAAGGAGAAGAAAAGGCAAGCACTAACCAACAGGTGGCACGGGACATTTGACTGGGGGTTCCCAGAGGCAAAGCGGGGCGGTGGGTGGTGGGTGAAAGAGATGATGAGGCACAAGTGTGTGGTGAGGGCCTGTGACGGCTTACGCTGGTGAAGATGATGTAACCTACACAGAAGTCTAAATCGATGAGGATGCACATCTGAAAGCTGTAGGATGTTCGAATGCAGGGTTATGGCATTAAATTCACCTAAAATCAAAAATGCAAAAAGGGGTCCAGAATGACGGCAGAAAGCTTTGGGGGCTGAAAGAGATTAGAGAAGGTGAAGTTCCCAGGATGGAAAATCACCTCAGAATGCTTACTGATGCTACAGAAAGGTAGACCGTTCCAAATAGATGAAGAGGAATACTACCAAGAAAACATGATCCGTGCTAAACCCATGAACCAACGGAAAATGTTACCGTCCATGATGTTACTACTAATCACCTTCACGAATAATCCAAACAGGCCCACATCTACCCAACTTCAGGCAAAAGGTTGGTCCAAAAGTACAATTCAGGGCCGGCCCTGTGGTGGAGCGGGTAAGTGCCCACGTTCTGCTTGGGTGGCCCGGGCCTCACTGTTTCACATCACGGGTGCAGATCACATTAGCAGTGTTAGGCAATATAGATTTCATGGTAGGGTGCGGACATAGATCATAAATAAGTAGCACTTGTGAGGCTACGTTATCAATAAGCACCAGAAAAAGAACCATGAGAATACTACAATCTAGGAACGCATCTGGTACACTTCCCCAAAGGAAGAAGGAAGGAAAACATGTGACCTGCCAAGGTGGAATTGGCATAGTGCTGGGAGATGACACCATCATTGCGCATGAGAGGATTGTCAGGGCAACTTCAACTTGGGAGGGATTCCAGGACTTTCTCTGGGGAGGGTCCACCCACTTGGCCATCTACACATGATATAAGAGAGACAACCCAGGATAATCTTACAGGAAAGAAACCAGTGTCTAGAGAGAATGTAGCAGGCCGTTCAAAGTTCGAGGAGAAAGTTAGAAACCGACAAGAAATCCAGAAAATGGAAAACTATCCTACCTGGAAAGGGTGAGGAGTCAGACTGGTCTGAGATGGCTCTGAAACTCTGTGTGCATGGAGGTTGTCAGGACAACTTAGAATTTTGAGGTTGTTTATGACATCATGGTGAACATGTCCCCCAAGATGGCCTCACGGTTACAGTCTGAGGATTGGCCTAGGCTAGGCTATTAAATGGAGAGATACCCAGAAACAGCTTTGCCAAACAGAAAGCGGGCACAGAAACTGGAAGAGATAAAACAGACTCTGATTCAAAGGACAAGAAAGGAATCCTTGGCGAGAAGCAAGAATAGAGGGACAAGCAGTGAGAGGAGAACATTGTCATCTATTCAAGCCTATGGGGAGGCCATGCTGATTCAAGTTTGAAACTTGATTGGAAACAAGAGGCTGGGCTTGGGCCTTATCAGACCTACAGTGTCCTTCTGCCTTAAGCATAATCCAAAGTCAAGAATGATGTCTTGAGGACATTGTAGAGGAGAATCGATGCCTCCTTTCTTAGGCCCCTAGCATTCTTTGAAGATCAGTCTCACTTTCCATAGCTCTGGCGTCACCGGGGCCCACAGGGTACATGCTATTGTGTCCCAAGAGATGTCTTTGAAGCCTTGAAGGAATGGAGCCCTGTCATGCTTGGGGGTATGTCTCTTTGTTTGGAAGGGCTGTACAAGTGTGCTGAAAATCCCCCATTTCCAGGGGGCTTCGTTCCTTTGTGAAGGCTGTCCTCCCAGGCTAGAGTGCTCAGTTTGGCTCCAATGAAATTCTCTCCCTACCTCTTGCCGTAGAAGAATTATTGATTATGTGTTTTGACACCATGTGTAAGTAAGTTTGCTGAAAATTAGAACTTTACAATTCTGTTTCAAGAAAAATAAACATGCCAGGTCTGAGGATTTAAGGCAAACAAATGGCACACCCTATAGAAATAAAGGAAGCCCGTATCAAGACGGAATCTAGGGGAACGTTCAAGGATCAGGGGTCAAGTTCAAAACTTCCCAAATCCAGAAAAGAGACAGAAAAATATCATTCCTGGAGAGAGGAATTCATCAGATTTGTCTAATTTGTCTCGCAAACACTATGTCCATGAAGGGCGTTGCCAGGACCACCTCGAATTTGGAGTTTCTGATATCAGGATGTCAAACCAACACAACTGACCACGTGTTCTCAGTGCTTAGTTTGACCTAGGCTAGGATAGCAAAGATTCCAGCAAGTGCCCCGTGCAAATTCAAAGACAACAACCAAGAATCACGAAAACACTCACACCTCAGCCTACAGAACATACAGTGATTAAAGAAATACAAAATTAATCACTTGGACTGAAGGAGAACAGACTGAAAAGCATATCTAAGGGAGATTGCTGAGAAGACCATGATGAGTATACTATGGAAAAGTAAAAAGGGTCCCACAAAATGGAAGGCGAACAGAAATCACACCTGAATAATCCACAATGAAAGATGTCAATCTTTAGACAGACTCTGCTAGAGCGTTTGAAAGTCAGAGAAATTCACATGCCGAAAAACGGCAGCGAAGGTCAAACATGGGCTAACTGGGAATGGTGAGTTATGAGACTGCTCCAAGCGGGCTCTGAAACCCTGTGTCCATGAAGCTTGCCAGGACAGCAGAGACACAATTATGAAAATCCTCTGACATCACAGTGGACCCGAAAAACAACCTGGCCTCATCTACACAGTGCCAGAGTTGGGCTCAAGTAGCATATTCAAGTCCCACTGCACTCAACTGCAGGTTGCCAATGCAACATGAAAGGGGCAGGCCGGTGGTGCAGCGATGAGGTCCGCACCTTCTGGGTCTGTGGCCTGGGGTGGGCCGGGTGGAATCCTGGGGGTGAGCCTGCTCACCACTGCTTCAGTCATTCTGGAGCAGGCGTCCGAGGTAGTGTAGAGGCAGATGGGCAGGGACGTTAGACAGGGCCAGACTTCCACAGCAAATACAGGAGCATTGCCAGCAGATGTGAGCTCAGCGATGCACTTCTGCCAAAACAAAACCAAATTAAATTTTGCAAAGAATAGAAAAACTGAATCTAAAAAAAAAAAAAACAGCTTGCCAGTGAGAAGAATAAGATCTCTATGAAGAACCTTAGCAAAACAGGTGAAAGCTATGGCAATCGGAAATTAGCAAACGTTTGGGGAAAGAAATTCAAGAAGACACAAGGTTAAAGAAGGATATTCCGGGATCTAGGCATGGAAGAAATAACACACTTGAAACGTCCATACCGGAGAAAGGAATCTCTGGATTCCATGCAATCCCAAAGTTGCAGCAATATGTGCCACAGAGATAGAAGAGAGAATCCTAAAGTTTCTAGGAGGCAACAAGAGACCCTGAATTGGCAAAGGAATCCTCGGGAAAACGAACAAAGCAGGACGTATCACACTTTCTGATTTCAACATATAGGACGAAGCACTAGGAACCAAAACAGCACAGTCTGGGCCCAAAAACTGGCACACAGACCCATGCAAGAGAATCGAGAGCCCAGAGCCCAACTCAAACGTACATGGACAGCCCATTTTCGACCAGGGAGCCAAGAGGAGACAGTGGAGAAAGGAGAGTCTATACAAGAAACTGTGCTGGGAAGCCTGCACAGCCACATGGCACACAACGAGAGTAGACCATGATGTTACACCTGCCACACACACCACCAAGAAATGGATTAAAGCCTTGAATGGCAGACTTGAGACCTTGAACCTTGTAGGAGAAGACCTAGCCAGAGTGCGCTTTGCCATCTGTCTGAGCCGCCTATTTGGAAGAAGCATGTCTGACTGGGCAAGGGCAACAAAGGAAACAAGAAACAAACGGGATCACATCAAATGCAGACGATTCTGCCCAGTCAATGAAACCATAACTCAATGCAAAGACAGCACAACAACTGGGAGAGGATGTTTGCAAAGCACACATCGGACAAAGGGTGAAAAGCCCAAAGACACAGTCAACTCACACGGCTCCAGAAGAAAAAAGACAACAAGCCAATGAAATACTGGGCAAAAGATGGAAACAGAGATTTCTCCCAAGAAGATCTAAAGAAGGCCAACAGGTGCATGAAAACTTGTTCACCATCATTAAGTCTCAGGCCAATGCAAATCCAAACTGCAAGGACATAGCAGATCACTGTGGTCAGAATGGCTATAAGGAACCAGACAGGAAACAACAAGTGTCAGAGAGTAGGTGGAGACAGGGGAAGCCTCCTGCACTGCTGGTGGGTGTGTAAACTGGTGCAGCCACTACCCCAAGCGGTGTGGAACCGCCTCAGAAATTTAAGAATCCATGTCCCCTATGATCCAGCTGTTCCTCTGTGGCGTGTTTATCCGAAGAACTCGGAAACACTGCCGCTTAAAGACGTGTGCACCACTGAGTTCACCACAGCCTTATTCCCGCTATCCAAGACTTGGAAACAGCCCTGGTGCCCAGCAAGGGACGAATGGAGAAGGAACATGGGCTATAGTCACACAATGGCATACCATTGAGCCGGAACAACGGATGCAATCCAGCCATTTGTGACCACCAGAATGGCTGTGGGGGTTTTATGGAAAGTGAAACAAGCCCCAGGGAGAATGTCAAATACCGTAGGAACTCACTTACAAGGAGAAGAAAAGGCAAGCACTAACCAACAGGTGGCACGGGACATTTGACTGGGGGTTCCCAGAGGCAAAGCGGGGCGGTGGGTGGTGGGTGAAAGAGATGATGAGGCACAAGTGTGTGGTGAGGGCCTGTGACGGCTTACGCTGGTGAAGATGATGTAACCTACACAGAAGTCTAAATCGATGAGGATGCACATCTGAAAGCTGTAGGATGTTCGAATGCAGGGTTATGGCATTAAACTCACCTAAAATCAAAAATGCAAAAAGGGGTCCAGAATGACGGCAGAAAGCTTTGGGGGCTGAAAGAGATTAGAGAAGGTGAAGTTCCCAGGATGGAAAATCACCTCAGAATGCTTACTGATGCTACAGAAAGGTAGACCGTTCCAAATAGATGAAGAGGAATACTACCAAGAAAACATGATCCGTGCTAAACCCATGAACCAACGGAAAATGTTACCGTCCATGATGTTACTACTAATCACCTTCACGAATAATCCAAACAGGCCCACATCTACCCAACTTCAGGCAAAAGGTTGGTCCAAAAGTACAATTCAGGGCCGGCCCTGTGGTGGAGCGGGTAAGTGCCCACGTTCTGCTTGGGTGGCCCGGGCCTCACTGTTTCACATCACGGGTGCAGATCACATTAGCAGTGTTAGGCAATATAGATTTCATGGTAGGGTGCGGACATAGATCATAAATAAGTAGCACTTGTGAGGCTACGTTATCAATAAGCACCAGAAAAAGAACCATGAGAATACTACAATCTAGGAACGCATCTGGTACACTTCCCCAAAGGAAGAAGGAAGGAAAACATGTGACCTGCCAAGGTGGAATTGGCATAGTGCTGGGAGATGACACCATCATTGCGCATGAGAGGATTGTCAGGGCAACTTCAACTTGGGAGGGATTCCAGGACTTTCTCTGGGGAGGGTCCACCCACTTGGCCATCTACACATGACATAAGAGAGACAACCCAGGATAATCTTACAGGAAAGAAACCAGTGTCTAGAGAGAATGTAGCAGGCCGTTCAAAGTTCGAGGAGAAAGTTAGAAACCGACAAGAAATCCAGAAAATGGAAAACTATCCTACCTGGAAAGGGTGAGGAGTCAGACTGGTCTGAGATGGCTCTGAAACTCTGTGTGCATGGAGGTTGTCAGGACAACTTAGAATTTTGAGGTTGTTTATGACATCATGGTGAACATGTCCCCCAAGATGGCCTCACGGTTACAGTCTGAGGATTGGCCTAGGCTAGGCTATTAAATGGAGAGATACCCAGAAACAGCTTTGCCAAACAGAAAGCGGGCACAGAAACTGGAAGAGATAAAACAGACTCTGATTCAAAGGACAAGAAAGGAATCCTTGGCGAGAAGCAAGAATAGAGGGACAAGCAGTGAGAGGAGAACATTGTCATCTATTCAAGTCTATGGGGAGGCCATGCTGATTCAAGTTTGAAACTTGATTGGAAACAAGAGGCTGGGCTTGGGCCTTATCAGACCTACAGTGTCCTTCTGCCTTAAGCATAATCCAAAGTCAAGAATGATGTCTTGAGGACATTGTAGAGGAGAATCGATGCCTCCTTTCTTAGGCCCCTAGCATTCTTTGAAGATCAGTCTCACTTTCCATAGCTCTGGCGTCACCGGGGCCCACAGGGTACATGCTATTGTGTCCCAAGAGATGTCTTTGAAGCCTTGAAGGAATGGAGCCCTGTCATGCTTGGGGGTATGTCTCTTTGTTTGGAAGGGCTGTACAAGTGTGCTGAAAATCCCCCATTTCCAGGGGGCTTCGTTCCTTTGTGAAGGCTGTCCTCCCAGGCTAGAGTGCTCAGTTTGGCTCCAATGAAATTCTCTCCCTACCTCTTGCCGTAGAAGAATTATTGATTATGTGTTTTGACACCATGTGTAAGTAAGTTTGCTGAAAATTAGAACTTTACAATTCTGTTTCAAGAAAAATAAACATGCCAGGTCTGAGGATTTAAGGCAAACAAATGGCACACCCTATAGAAATAAAGGAAGCCCGTATCAAGACGGAATCTAGGGGAACGTTCAAGGATCAGGGGTCAAGTTCAAAACTTCCCAAATCCAGAAAAGAGACAGAAAAATATCATTCCTGGAGAGAGGAATTCATCAGATTTGTCTAATTTGTCTCGCAAACACTATGTCCATGAAGGGCGTTGCCAGGACCACCTCGAATTTGGAGTTTCTGATATCAGGATGTCAAACCAACACAACTGACCACGTGTTCTCAGTGCTTAGTTTGACCTAGGCTAGGATAGCAAAGATTCCAGCAAGTGCCCCGTGCAAATTCAAAGACAACAACCAAGAATCACGAAAACACTCACACCTCAGCCTACAGAACATACAGTGATTAAAGAAATACAAAATTAATCACTTGGACTGAAGGAGAACAGACTGAAAAGCATATCTAAGGGAGATTGCTGAGAAGACCATGATGAGTATACTATGGAAAAGAAAAAAGGGTCCCACAAAATGGAAGGCGAACAGAAATCACACCTGAATAATCCACAATGAAAGATGTCAATCTTTAGACAGACTCTGCTAGAGCGTTTGAAAGTCAGAGAAATTCACATGCCGAAAAACGGCAGCGAAGGTCAAACATGGGCTAACTGGGAATGGTGAGTTATGAGACTGCTCCAAGCGGGCTCTGAAACCCTGTGTCCATGAAGCTTGCCAGGACAGCAGAGACACAATTATGAAAATCCTCTGACATCACAGTGGACCCGAAAAACAACCCGGCCTCATCTACACAGTGCCAGAGTTGGGCTCAAGTAGCATATTCAAGTCCCACTGCACTCAACTGCAGGTTGCCAATGCAACATGAAAGGGGCAGGCCGGTGGTGCAGCGATGAGGTCCGCACCTTCTGGGTCTGTGGCCTGGGGTGGGCCGGGTGGAATCCTGGGGGTGAGCCTGCTCACCACTGCTTCAGTCATTCTGGAGCAGGCGTCCGAGGTAGTGTAGAGGCAGATGGGCAGGGACGTTAGACAGGGCCAGACTTCCACAGCAAATACAGGAGCATTGCCAGCAGATGTGAGCTCAGCGATGCACTTCTGCCAAAACAAAACCAAATTAAATTTTGCAAAGAATAGAAAAACTGAATCTAAAAAAAAAAAAAAAACAGCTTGCCAGTGAGAAGAATAAGATCTCTATGAAGAACCTTAGCAAAACAGGTGAAAGCTATGGCAATCGGAAATTAGCAAACGTTTGGGGAAAGAAATTCAAGAAGACACAAGGTTAAAGAAGGATATTCCGGGATCTAGGCATGGAAGAAATAACACACTTGAAACGTCCATACCGGAGAAAGGAATCTCTGGATTCCATGCAATCCCAAAGTTGCAGCAATATGTGCCACAGAGATAGAAGAGAGAATCGTAAAGTTTCTAGGAGGCAACAAGAGACCCTGAATTGGCAAAGGAATCCTCGGGAAAACGAACAAAGCAGGACGTATCACACTTTCTGATTTCAACATATAGGACGAAGCACTAGGAACCAAAACAGCACAGTCTGGGCCCAAAAACTGGCACACAGACCCATGCAAGAGAATCGAGAGCCCAGAGCCCAACTCAAACGTACATGGACAGCCCATTTTCGACCAGGGAGCCAAGAGGAGACAGTGGAGAAAGGAGAGTCTATACAAGAAACTGTGCTGGGAAGCCTGCACAGCCACATGGCACACAACGAGAGTAGACCATGATGTTACACCTGCCACACACACCACCAAGAAATGGATTAAAGCCTTGAATGGCAGACTTGAGACCTTGAACCTTGTAGGAGAAGACCTAGCCAGAGTGCGCTTTGCCATCTGTCTGAGCCGCCTATTTGGAAGAAGCATGTCTGACTGGGCAAGGGCAACAAAGGAAACAAGAAACAAACGGGATCACATCAAATGCAGACGATTCTGCCCAGTCAATGAAACCATAACTCAATGCAAAGACAGCACAACAACTGGGAGAGGATGTTTGCAAAGCACACATCGGACAAAGGGTGAAAAGCCCAAAGACACAGTCAACTCACACGGCTCCAGAAGAAAAAAGACAACAAGCCAATGAAATACTGGGCAAAAGATGGAAACAGAGATTTCTCCCAAGAAGATCTAAAGAAGGCCAACAGGTGCATGAAAACTTGTTCACCATCATTAAGTCTCAGGCCAATGCAAATCCAAACTGCAAGGACATAGCAGATCACTGTGGTCAGAATGGCTATAAGGAACCAGACAGGAAACAACAAGTGTCAGAGAGTAGGTGGAGACAGGGGAAGCCTCCTGCACTGCTGGTGGGTGTGTAAACTGGTGCAGCCACTACCCCAAGCGGTGTGGAACCGCCTCAGAAATTTAAGAATCCATGTCCCCTATGATCCAGCTGTTCCTCTGTGGCGTGTTTATCCGAAGAACTCGGAAACACTGCCGCTTAAAGACGTGTGCACCACTGAGTTCACCACAGCCTTATTCCCGCTATCCAAGACTTGGAAACAGCCCTGGTGCCCAGCAAGGGACGAATGGAGAAGGAACATGGGCTATAGTCACACAATGGCATACCATTGAGCCGGAACAACGGATGCAATCCAGCCATTTGTGACCACCAGAATGGCTGTGGGGGTTTTATGGAAAGTGAAACAAGCCCCAGGGAGAATGTCAAATACCGTAGGAACTCACTTACAAGGAGAAGAAAAGGCAAGCACTAACCAACAGGTGGCACGGGACATTTGACTGGGGGTTCCCAGAGGCAAAGCGGGGCGGTGGGTGGTGGGTGAAAGAGATGATGAGGCACAAGTGTGTGGTGCGGGCCTGTGACGGCTTACGCTGGTGAAGATGATGTAACCTACACAGAAGTCTAAATCGATGAGGATGCACATCTGAAAGCTGTAGGATGTTCGAATGCAGGGTTATGGCATTAAATTCACCTAAAATCAAAAATGCAAAAAGGGGTCCAGAATGACGGCAGAAAGCTTTGGGGGCTGAAAGAGATTAGAGAAGGTGAAGTTCCCAGGATGGAAAATCACCTCAGAATGCTTACTGATGCTACAGAAAGGTAGACCGTTCCAAATAGATGAAGAGGAATACTACCAAGAAAACATGATCCGTGCTAAACCCATGAACCAACGGAAAATGTTACCGTCCATGATGTTACTACTAATCACCTTCACGAATAATCCAAACAGGCCCACATCTACCCAACTTCAGGCAAAAGGTTGGTCCAAAAGTACAATTCAGGGCCGGCCCTGTGGTGGAGCGGGTAAGTGCCCACGTTCTGCTTGGGTGGCCCGGGCCTCACTGTTTCACATCACGGGTGCAGATCACATTAGCAGTGTTAGGCAATATAGATTTCATGGTAGGGTGCGGACATAGATCATAAATAAGTAGCACTTGTGAGGCTACGTTATCAATAAGCACCAGAAAAAGAACCATGAGAATACTACAATCTAGGAACGCATCTGGTACACTTCCCCAAAGGAAGAAGGAAGGAAAACATGTGACCTGCCAAGGTGGAATTGGCATAGTGCTGGGAGATGACACCATCATTGCGCATGAGAGGATTGTCAGGGCAACTTCAACTTGGGAGGGATTCCAGGACTTTCTCTGGGGAGGGTCCACCCACTTGGCCATCTACACATGACATAAGAGAGACAACCCAGGATAATCTTACAGGAAAGAAACCAGTGTCTAGAGAGAATGTAGCAGGCCGTTCAAAGTTCGAGGAGAAAGTTAGAAACCGACAAGAAATCCAGAAAATGGAAAACTATCCTACCTGGAAAGGGTGAGGAGTCAGACTGGTCTGAGATGGCTCTGAAACTCTGTGTGCATGGAGGTTGTCAGGACAACTTAGAATTTTGAGGTTGTTTATGACATCATGGTGAACATGTCCCCCAAGATGGCCTCACGGTTACAGTCTGAGGATTGGCCTAGGCTAGGCTATTAAATGGAGAGATACCCAGAAACAGCTTTGCCAAACAGAAAGCGGGCACAGAAACTGGAAGAGATAAAACAGACTCTGATTCAAAGGACAAGAAAGGAATCCTTGGCGAGAAGCAAGAATAGAGGGACAAGCAGTGAGAGGAGAACATTGTCATCTATTCAAGTCTATGGGGAGGCCATGCTGATTCAAGTTTGAAACTTGATTGGAAACAAGAGGCTGGGCTTGGGCCTTATCAGACCTACAGTGTCCTTCTGCCTTAAGCATAATCCAAAGTCAAGAATGATGTCTTGAGGACATTGTAGAGGAGAATCGATGCCTCCTTTCTTAGGCCCCTAGCATTCTTTGAAGATCAGTCTCACTTTCCATAGCTCTGGCGTCACCGGGGCCCACAGGGTACATGCTATTGTGTCCCAAGAGATGTCTTTGAAGCCTTGAAGGAATGGAGCCCTGTCATGCTTGGGGGTATGTCTCTTTGTTTGGAAGGGCTGTACAAGTGTGCTGAAAATCCCCCATTTCCAGGGGGCTTCGTTCCTTTGTGAAGGCTGTCCTCCCAGGCTAGAGTGCTCAGTTTGGCTCCAATGAAATTCTCTCCCTACCTCTTGCCGTAGAAGAATTATTGATTATGTGTTTTGACACCATGTGTAAGTAAGTTTGCTGAAAATTAGAACTTTACAATTCTGTTTCAAGAAAAATAAACATGCCAGGTCTGAGGATTTAAGGCAAACAAATGGCACACCCTATAGAAATAAAGGAAGCCCGTATCAAGACGGAATCTAGGGGAACGTTCAAGGATCAGGGGTCAAGTTCAAAACTTCCCAAATCCAGAAAAGAGACAGAAAAATATCATTCCTGGAGAGAGGAATTCATCAGATTTGTCTAATTTGTCTCGCAAACACTATGTCCATGAAGGGCGTTGCCAGGACCACCTCGAATTTGGAGTTTCTGATATCAGGATGTCAAACCAACACAACTGACCACGTGTTCTCAGTGCTTAGTTTGACCTAGGCTAGGATAGCAAAGATTCCAGCAAGTGCCCCGTGCAAATTCAAAGACAACAACCAAGAATCACGAAAACACTCACACCTCAGCCTACAGAACATACAGTGATTAAAGAAATACAAAATTAATCACTTGGACTGAAGGAGAACAGACTGAAAAGCATATCTAAGGGAGATTGCTGAGAAGACCATGATGAGTATACTATGGAAAAGAAAAAAGGGTCCCACAAAATGGAAGGCGAACAGAAATCACACCTGAATAATCCACAATGAAAGATGTCAATCTTTAGACAGACTCTGCTAGAGCGTTTGAAAGTCAGAGAAATTCACATGCCGAAAAACGGCAGCGAAGGTCAAACATGGGCTAACTGGGAATGGTGAGTTATGAGACTGCTCCAAGCGGGCTCTGAAACCCTGTGTCCATGAAGCTTGCCAGGACAGCAGAGACACAATTATGAAAATCCTCTGACATCACAGTGGACCCGAAAAACAACCTGGCCTCATCTACACAGTGCCAGAGTTGGGCTCAAGTAGCATATTCAAGTCCCACTGCACTCAACTGCAGGTTGCCAATGCAACATGAAAGGGGCAGGCCGGTGGTGCAGCGATGAGGTCCGCACCTTCTGGGTCTGTGGCCTGGGGTGGGCCGGGTGGAATCCTGGGGGTGAGCCTGCTCACCACTGCTTCAGTCATTCTGGAGCAGGCGTCCGAGGTAGTGTAGAGGCAGATGGGCAGGGACGTTAGACAGGGCCAGACTTCCACAGCAAATACAGGAGCATTGCCAGCAGATGTGAGCTCAGCGATGCACTTCTGCCAAAACAAAACCAAATTAAATTTTGCAAAGAATAGAAAAACTGAATCTAAAAAAAAAAAAAAACAGCTTGCCAGTGAGAAGAATAAGATCTCTATGAAGAACCTTAGCAAAACAGGTGAAAGCTATGGCAATCGGAAATTAGCAAACGTTTGGGGAAAGAAATTCAAGAAGACACAAGGTTAAAGAAGGATATTCCGGGATCTAGGCATGGAAGAAATAACACACTTGAAACGTCCATACCGGAGAAAGGAATCTCTGGATTCCATGCAATCCCAAAGTTGCAGCAATATGTGCCACAGAGATAGAAGAGAGAATCCTAAAGTTTCTAGGAGGCAACAAGAGACCCTGAATTGGCAAAGGAATCCTCGGGAAAACGAACAAAGCAGGACGTATCACACTTTCTGATTTCAACATATAGGACGAAGCACTAGGAACCAAAACAGCACAGTCTGGGCCCAAAAACTGGCACACAGACCCATGCAAGAGAATCGAGAGCCCAGAGCCCAACTCAAACGTACATGGACAGCCCATTTTCGACCAGGGAGCCAAGAGGAGACAGTGGAGAAAGGAGAGTCTATACAAGAAACTGTGCTGGGAAGCCTGCACAGCCACATGGCACACAACGAGAGTAGACCATGATGTTACACCTGCCACACACACCACCAAGAAATGGATTAAAGCCTTGAATGGCAGACTTGAGACCTTGAACCTTGTAGGAGAAGACCTAGCCAGAGTGCGCTTTGCCATCTGTCTGAGCCGCCTATTTGGAAGAAGCATGTCTGACTGGGCAAGGGCAACAAAGGAAACAAGAAACAAACGGGATCACATCAAATGCAGACGATTCTGCCCAGTCAATGAAACCATAACTCAATGCAAAGACAGCACAACAACTGGGAGAGGATGTTTGCAAAGCACACATCGGACAAAGGGTGAAAAGCCCAAAGACACAGTCAACTCACACGGCTCCAGAAGAAAAAAGACAACAAGCCAATGAAATACTGGGCAAAAGATGGAAACAGAGATTTCTCCCAAGAAGATCTAAAGAAGGCCAACAGGTGCATGAAAACTTGTTCACCATCATTAAGTCTCAGGCCAATGCAAATCCAAACTGCAAGGACATAGCAGATCACTGTGGTCAGAATGGCTATAAGGAACCAGACAGGAAACAACAAGTGTCAGAGAGTAGGTGGAGACAGGGGAAGCCTCCTGCACTGCTGGTGGGTGTGTAAACTGGTGCAGCCACTACCCCAAGCGGTGTGGAACCGCCTCAGAAATTTAAGAATCCATGTCCCCTATGATCCAGCTGTTCCTCTGTGGCGTGTTTATCCGAAGAACTCGGAAACACTGCCGCTTAAAGACGTGTGCACCACTGAGTTCACCACAGCCTTATTCCCGCTATCCAAGACTTGGAAACAGCCCTGGTGCCCAGCAAGGGACGAATGGAGAAGGAACATGGGCTATAGTCACACAATGGCATACCATTGAGCCGGAACAACGGATGCAATCCAGCCATTTGTGACCACCAGAATGGCTGTGGGGGTTTTATGGAAAGTGAAACAAGCCCCAGGGAGAATGTCAAATACCGTAGGAACTCACTTACAAGGAGAAGAAAAGGCAAGCACTAACCAACAGGTGGCACGGGACATTTGACTGGGGGTTCCCAGAGGCAAAGCGGGGCGGTGGGTGGTGGGTGAAAGAGATGATGAGGCACAAGTGTGTGGTGCGGGCCTGTGACGGCTTACGCTGGTGAAGATGATGTAACCTACACAGAAGTCTAAATCGATGAGGATGCACATCTGAAAGCTGTAGGATGTTCGAATGCAGGGTTATGGCATTAAATTCACCTAAAATCAAAAATGCAAAAAGGGGTCCAGAATGACGGCAGAAAGCTTTGGGGGCTGAAAGAGATTAGAGAAGGTGAAGTTCCCAGGATGGAAAATCACCTCAGAATGCTTACTGATGCTACAGAAAGGTAGACCGTTCCAAATAGATGAAGAGGAATACTACCAAGAAAACATGATCCGTGCTAAACCCATGAACCAACGGAAAATGTTACCGTCCATGATGTTACTACTAATCACCTTCACGAATAATCCAAACAGGCCCACATCTACCCAACTTCAGGCAAAAGGTTGGTCCAAAAGTACAATTCAGGGCCGGCCCTGTGGTGGAGCGGGTAAGTGCCCACGTTCTGCTTGGGTGGCCCGGGCCTCACTGTTTCACATCACGGGTGCAGATCACATTAGCAGTGTTAGGCAATATAGATTTCATGGTAGGGTGCGGACATAGATCATAAATAAGTAGCACTTGTGAGGCTACGTTATCAATAAGCACCAGAAAAAGAACCATGAGAATACTACAATCTAGGAACGCATCTGGTACACTTCCCCAAAGGAAGAAGGAAGGAAAACATGTGACCTGCCAAGGTGGAATTGGCATAGTGCTGGGAGATGACACCATCATTGCGCATGAGAGGATTGTCAGGGCAACTTCAACTTGGGAGGGATTCCAGGACTTTCTCTGGGGAGGGTCCACCCACTTGGCCATCTACACATGACATAAGAGAGACAACCCAGGATAATCTTACAGGAAAGAAACCAGTGTCTAGAGAGAATGTAGCAGGCCGTTCAAAGTTCGAGGAGAAAGTTAGAAACCGACAAGAAATCCAGAAAATGGAAAACTATCCTACCTGGAAAGGGTGAGGAGTCAGACTGGTCTGAGATGGCTCTGAAACTCTGTGTGCATGGAGGTTGTCAGGACAACTTAGAATTTTGAGGTTGTTTATGACATCATGGTGAACATGTCCCCCAAGATGGCCTCACGGTTACAGTCTGAGGATTGGCCTAGGCTAGGCTATTAAATGGAGAGATACCCAGAAACAGCTTTGCCAAACAGAAAGCGGGCACAGAAACTGGAAGAGATAAAACAGACTCTGATTCAAAGGACAAGAAAGGAATCCTTGGCGAGAAGCAAGAATAGAGGGACAAGCAGTGAGAGGAGAACATTGTCATCTATTCAAGTCTATGGGGAGGCCATGCTGATTCAAGTTTGAAACTTGATTGGAAACAAGAGGCTGGGCTTGGGCCTTATCAGACCTACAGTGTCCTTCTGCCTTAAGCATAATCCAAAGTCAAGAATGATGTCTTGAGGACATTGTAGAGGAGAATCGATGCCTCCTTTCTTAGGCCCCTAGCATTCTTTGAAGATCAGTCTCACTTTCCATAGCTCTGGCGTCACCGGGGCCCACAGGGTACATGCTATTGTGTCCCAAGAGATGTCTTTGAAGCCTTGAAGGAATGGAGCCCTGTCATGCTTGGGGGTATGTCTCTTTGTTTGGAAGGGCTGTACAAGTGTGCTGAAAATCCCCCATTTCCAGGGGGCTTCGTTCCTTTGTGAAGGCTGTCCTCCCAGGCTAGAGTGCTCAGTTTGGCTCCAATGAAATTCTCTCCCTACCTCTTGCCGTAGAAGAATTATTGATTATGTGTTTTGACACCATGTGTAAGTAAGTTTGCTGAAAATTAGAACTTTACAATTCTGTTTCAAGAAAAATAAACATGCCAGGTCTGAGGATTTAAGGCAAACAAATGGCACACCCTATAGAAATAAAGGAAGCCCGTATCAAGACGGAATCTAGGGGAACGTTCAAGGATCAGGGGTCAAGTTCAAAACTTCCCAAATCCAGAAAAGAGACAGAAAAATATCATTCCTGGAGAGAGGAATTCATCAGATTTGTCTAATTTGTCTCGCAAACACTATGTCCATGAAGGGCGTTGCCAGGACCACCTCGAATTTGGAGTTTCTGATATCAGGATGTCAAACCAACACAACTGACCACGTGTTCTCAGTGCTTAGTTTGACCTAGGCTAGGATAGCAAAGATTCCAGCAAGTGCCCCGTGCAAATTCAAAGACAACAACCAAGAATCACGAAAACACTCACACCTCAGCCTACAGAACATACAGTGATTAAAGAAATACAAAATTAATCACTTGGACTGAAGGAGAACAGACTGAAAAGCATATCTAAGGGAGATTGCTGAGAAGACCATGATGAGTATACTATGGAAAAGAAAAAAGGGTCCCACAAAATGGAAGGCGAACAGAAATCACACCTGAATAATCCACAATGAAAGATGTCAATCTTTAGACAGACTCTGCTAGAGCGTTTGAAAGTCAGAGAAATTCACATGCCGAAAAACGGCAGCGAAGGTCAAACATGGGCTAACTGGGAATGGTGAGTTATGAGACTGCTCCAAGCGGGCTCTGAAACCCTGTGTCCATGAAGCTTGCCAGGACAGCAGAGACACAATTATGAAAATCCTCTGACATCACAGTGGACCCGAAAAACAACCTGGCCTCATCTACACAGTGCCAGAGTTGGGCTCAAGTAGCATATTCAAGTCCCACTGCACTCAACTGCAGGTTGCCAATGCAACATGAAAGGGGCAGGCCGGTGGTGCAGCGATGAGGTCCGCACCTTCTGGGTCTGTGGCCTGGGGTGGGCCGGGTGGAATCCTGGGGGTGAGCCTGCTCACCACTGCTTCAGTCATTCTGGAGCAGGCGTCCGAGGTAGTGTAGAGGCAGATGGGCAGGGACGTTAGACAGGGCCAGACTTCCACAGCAAATACAGGAGCATTGCCAGCAGATGTGAGCTCAGCGATGCACTTCTGCCAAAACAAAACCAAATTAAATTTTGCAAAGAATAGAAAAACTGAATCTAAAAAAAAAAAAAACAGCTTGCCAGTGAGAAGAATAAGATCTCTATGAAGAACCTTAGCAAAACAGGTGAAAGCTATGGCAATCGGAAATTAGCAAACGTTTGGGGAAAGAAATTCAAGAAGACACAAGGTTAAAGAAGGATATTCCGGGATCTAGGCATGGAAGAAATAACACACTTGAAACGTCCATACCGGAGAAAGGAATCTCTGGATTCCATGCAATCCCAAAGTTGCAGCAATATGTGCCACAGAGATAGAAGAGAGAATCCTAAAGTTTCTAGGAGGCAACAAGAGACCCTGAATTGGCAAAGGAATCCTCGGGAAAACGAACAAAGCAGGACGTATCACACTTTCTGATTTCAACATATAGGACGAAGCACTAGGAACCAAAACAGCACAGTCTGGGCCCAAAAACTGGCACACAGACCCATGCAAGAGAATCGAGAGCCCAGAGCCCAACTCAAACGTACATGGACAGCCCATTTTCGACCAGGGAGCCAAGAGGAGACAGTGGAGAAAGGAGAGTCTATACAAGAAACTGTGCTGGGAAGCCTGCACAGCCACATGGCACACAACGAGAGTAGACCATGATGTTACACCTGCCACACACACCACCAAGAAATGGATTAAAGCCTTGAATGGCAGACTTGAGACCTTGAACCTTGTAGGAGAAGACCTAGCCAGAGTGCGCTTTGCCATCTGTCTGAGCCGCCTATTTGGAAGAAGCATGTCTGACTGGGCAAGGGCAACAAAGGAAACAAGAAACAAACGGGATCACATCAAATGCAGACGATTCTGCCCAGTCAATGAAACCATAACTCAATGCAAAGACAGCACAACAACTGGGAGAGGATGTTTGCAAAGCACACATCGGACAAAGGGTGAAAAGCCCAAAGACACAGTCAACTCACACGGCTCCAGAAGAAAAAAGACAACAAGCCAATGAAATACTGGGCAAAAGATGGAAACAGAGATTTCTCCCAAGAAGATCTAAAGAAGGCCAACAGGTGCATGAAAACTTGTTCACCATCATTAAGTCTCAGGCCAATGCAAATCCAAACTGCAAGGACATAGCAGATCACTGTGGTCAGAATGGCTATAAGGAACCAGACAGGAAACAACAAGTGTCAGAGAGTAGGTGGAGACAGGGGAAGCCTCCTGCACTGCTGGTGGGTGTGTAAACTGGTGCAGCCACTACCCCAAGCGGTGTGGAACCGCCTCAGAAATTTAAGAATCCATGTCCCCTATGATCCAGCTGTTCCTCTGTGGCGTGTTTATCCGAAGAACTCGGAAACACTGCCGCTTAAAGACGTGTGCACCACTGAGTTCACCACAGCCTTATTCCCGCTATCCAAGACTTGGAAACAGCCCTGGTGCCCAGCAAGGGACGAATGGAGAAGGAACATGGGCTATAGTCACACAATGGCATACCATTGAGCCGGAACAACGGATGCAATCCAGCCATTTGTGACCACCAGAATGGCTGTGGGGGTTTTATGGAAAGTGAAACAAGCCCCAGGGAGAATGTCAAATACCGTAGGAACTCACTTACAAGGAGAAGAAAAGGCAAGCACTAACCAACAGGTGGCACGGGACATTTGACTGGGGGTTCCCAGAGGCAAAGCGGGGCGGTGGGTGGTGGGTGAAAGAGATGATGAGGCACAAGTGTGTGGTGAGGGCCTGTGACGGCTTACGCTGGTGAAGATGATGTAACCTACACAGAAGTCTAAATCGATGAGGATGCACATCTGAAAGCTGTAGGATGTTCGAATGCAGGGTTATGGCATTAAATTCACCTAAAATCAAAAATGCAAAAAGGGGTCCAGAATGACGGCAGAAAGCTTTGGGGGCTGAAAGAGATTAGAGAAGGTGAAGTTCCCAGGATGGAAAATCACCTCAGAATGCTTACTGATGCTACAGAAAGGTAGACCGTTCCAAATAGATGAAGAGGAATACTACCAAGAAAACATGATCCGTGCTAAACCCATGAACCAACGGAAAATGTTACCGTCCATGATGTTACTACTAATCACCTTCACGAATAATCCAAACAGGCCCACATCTACCCAACTTCAGGCAAAAGGTTGGTCCAAAAGTACAATTCAGGGCCGGCCCTGTGGTGGAGCGGGTAAGTGCCCACGTTCTGCTTGGGTGGCCCGGGCCTCACTGTTTCACATCACGGGTGCAGATCACATTAGCAGTGTTAGGCAATATAGATTTCATGGTAGGGTGCGGACATAGATCATAAATAAGTAGCACTTGTGAGGCTACGTTATCAATAAGCACCAGAAAAAGAACCATGAGAATACTACAATCTAGGAACGCATCTGGTACACTTCCCCAAAGGAAGAAGGAAGGAAAACATGTGACCTGCCAAGGTGGAATTGGCATAGTGCTGGGAGATGACACCATCATTGCGCATGAGAGGATTGTCAGGGCAACTTCAACTTGGGAGGGATTCCAGGACTTTCTCTGGGGAGGGTCCACCCACTTGGCCATCTACACATGACATAAGAGAGACAACCCAGGATAATCTTACAGGAAAGAAACCAGTGTCTAGAGAGAATGTAGCAGGCCGTTCAAAGTTCGAGGAGAAAGTTAGAAACCGACAAGAAATCCAGAAAATGGAAAACTATCCTACCTGGAAAGGGTGAGGAGTCAGACTGGTCTGAGATGGCTCTGAAACTCTGTGTGCATGGAGGTTGTCAGGACAACTTAGAATTTTGAGGTTGTTTATGACATCATGGTGAACATGTCCCCCAAGATGGCCTCACGGTTACAGTCTGAGGATTGGCCTAGGCTAGGCTATTAAATGGAGAGATACCCAGAAACAGCTTTGCCAAACAGAAAGCGGGCACAGAAACTGGAAGAGATAAAACAGACTCTGATTCAAAGGACAAGAAAGGAATCCTTGGCGAGAAGCAAGAATAGAGGGACAAGCAGTGAGAGGAGAACATTGTCATCTATTCAAGCCTATGGGGAGGCCATGCTGATTCAAGTTTGAAACTTGATTGGAAACAAGAGGCTGGGCTTGGGCCTTATCAGACCTACAGTGTCCTTCTGCCTTAAGCATAATCCAAAGTCAAGAATGATGTCTTGAGGACATTGTAGAGGAGAATCGATGCCTCCTTTCTTAGGCCCCTAGCATTCTTTGAAGATCAGTCTCACTTTCCATAGCTCTGGCGTCACCGGGGCCCACAGGGTACATGCTATTGTGTCCCAAGAGATGTCTTTGAAGCCTTGAAGGAATGGAGCCCTGTCATGCTTGGGGGTATGTCTCTTTGTTTGGAAGGGCTGTACAAGTGTGCTGAAAATCCCCCATTTCCAGGGGGCTTCGTTCCTTTGTGAAGGCTGTCCTCCCAGGCTAGAGTGCTCAGTTTGGCTCCAATGAAATTCTCTCCCTACCTCTTGCCGTAGAAGAATTATTGATTATGTGTTTTGACACCATGTGTAAGTAAGTTTGCTGAAAATTAGAACTTTACAATTCTGTTTCAAGAAAAATAAACATGCCAGGTCTGAGGATTTAAGGCAAACAAATGGCACACCCTATAGAAATAAAGGAAGCCCGTATCAAGACGGAATCTAGGGGAACGTTCAAGGATCAGGGGTCAAGTTCAAAACTTCCCAAATCCAGAAAAGAGACAGAAAAATATCATTCCTGGAGAGAGGAATTCATCAGATTTGTCTAATTTGTCTCGCAAACACTATGTCCATGAAGGGCGTTGCCAGGACCACCTCGAATTTGGAGTTTCTGATATCAGGATGTCAAACCAACACAACTGACCACGTGTTCTCAGTGCTTAGTTTGACCTAGGCTAGGATAGCAAAGATTCCAGCAAGTGCCCCGTGCAAATTCAAAGACAACAACCAAGAATCACGAAAACACTCACACCTCAGCCTACAGAACATACAGTGATTAAAGAAATACAAAATTAATCACTTGGACTGAAGGAGAACAGACTGAAAAGCATATCTAAGGGAGATTGCTGAGAAGACCATGATGAGTATACTATGGAAAAGAAAAAAGGGTCCCACAAAATGGAAGGCGAACAGAAATCACACCTGAATAATCCACAATGAAAGATGTCAATCTTTAGACAGACTCTGCTAGAGCGTTTGAAAGTCAGAGAAATTCACATGCCGAAAAACGGCAGCGAAGGTCAAACATGGGCTAACTGGGAATGGTGAGTTATGAGACTGCTCCAAGCGGGCTCTGAAACCCTGTGTCCATGAAGCTTGCCAGGACAGCAGAGACACAATTATGAAAATCCTCTGACATCACAGTGGACCCGAAAAACAACCCGGCCTCATCTACACAGTGCCAGAGTTGGGCTCAAGTAGCATATTCAAGTCCCACTGCACTCAACTGCAGGTTGCCAATGCAACATGAAAGGGGCAGGCCGGTGGTGCAGCGATGAGGTCCGCACCTTCTGGGTCTGTGGCCTGGGGTGGGCCGGGTGGAATCCTGGGGGTGAGCCTGCTCACCACTGCTTCAGTCATTCTGGAGCAGGCGTCCGAGGTAGTGTAGAGGCAGATGGGCAGGGACGTTAGACAGGGCCAGACTTCCACAGCAAATACAGGAGCATTGCCAGCAGATGTGAGCTCAGCGATGCACTTCTGCCAAAACAAAACCAAATTAAATTTTGCAAAGAATAGAAAAACTGAATCTAAAAAAAAAAAAAAAAACAGCTTGACAGTGAGAAGAATAAGATCTCTATGAAGAACCTTAGCAAAACAGGTGAAAGCTATGGCAATCGGAAATTAGCAAACGTTTGGGGAAAGAAATTCAAGAAGACACAAGGTTAAAGAAGGATATTCCGGGATCTAGGCATGGAAGAAATAACACACTTGAAACGTCCATACCGGAGAAAGGAATCTCTGGATTCCATGCAATCCCAAAGTTGCAGCAATATGTGCCACAGAGATAGAAGAGAGAATCGTAAAGTTTCTAGGAGGCAACAAGAGACCCTGAATTGGCAAAGGAATCCTCGGGAAAACGAACAAAGCAGGACGTATCACACTTTCTGATTTCAACATATAGGACGAAGCACTAGGAACCAAAACAGCACAGTCTGGGCCCAAAAACTGGCACACAGACCCACGCAAGAGAATCGAGAGCCCAGAGCCCAACTCAAACGTACATGGACAGCCCATTTTCGACCAGGGAGCCAAGAGGAGACAGTGGAGAAAGGAGAGTCTCTACAAGAAACTGTGCTGGGAAGCCTGCACAGCCACATGGCACACAACGAGAGTAGACCATGATGTTACACCTGGCACACACACCACCAAGAAATGGATTAAAGCCTTGAATGGCAGACTTGAGACCTTGAACCTTGTAGGAGAAGACCTAGCCAGAGTGCGCTTTGCCATCTGTCTGAGCCGCCTATTTGGAAGAAGCATGTCTGACTGGGCAAGGGCAACAAAGGAAACAAGAAACAAACGGGATCACATCAAATGCAGACGATTCTGCCCAGTCAATGAAACCATAACTCAATGCAAAGACAGCACAACAACTGGGAGAGGATGTTTGCAAAGCACACATCGGACAAAGGGTGAAAAGCCCAAAGACACAGTCAACTCACACGGCTCCAGAAGAAAAAAGACAACAAGCCAATGAAATACTGGGCAAAAGATGGAAACAGAGATTTCTCCCAAGAAGATCTAAAGAAGGCCAACAGGTGCATGAAAACTTGTTCACCATCATTAAGTCTCAGGCCAATGCAAATCCAAACTGCAAGGACATAGCAGATCACTGTGGTCAGAATGGCTATAAGGAACCAGACAGGAAACAACAAGTGTCAGAGAGTAGGTGGAGACAGGGGAAGCCTCCTGCACTGCTGGTGGGTGTGTAAACTGGTGCAGCCACTACCCCAAGCGGTGTGGAACCGCCTCAGAAATTTAAGAATCCATGTCCCCTATGATCCAGCTGTTCCTCTGTGGCGTGTTTATCCGAAGAACTCGGAAACACTGCCGCTTAAAGACGTGTGCACCACTGAGTTCACCACAGCCTTATTCCCGCTATCCAAGACTTGGAAACAGCCCTGGTGCCCAGCAAGGGACGAATGGAGAAGGAACATGGGCTATAGTCACACAATGGCATACCATTGAGCCGGAACAACGGATGCAATCCAGCCATTTGTGACCACCAGAATGGCTGTGGGGGTTTTATGGAAAGTGAAACAAGCCCCAGGGAGAATGTCAAATACCGTAGGAACTCACTTACAAGGAGAAGAAAAGGCAAGCACTAACCAACAGGTGGCACGGGACATTTGACTGGGGGTTCCCAGAGGCAAAGCGGGGCGGTGGGTGGTGGGTGAAAGAGATGATGAGGCACAAGTGTGTGGTGAGGGCCTGTGACGGCTTACGCTGGTGAAGATGATGTAACCTACACAGAAGTCTAAATCGATGAGGATGCACATCTGAAAGCTGTAGGATGTTCGAATGCAGGGTTATGGCATTAAATTCACCTAAAATCAAAAATGCAAAAAGGGGTCCAGAATGACGGCAGAAAGCTTTGGGGGCTGAAAGAGATTAGAGAAGGTGAAGTTCCCAGGATGGAAAATCACCTCAGAATGCTTACTGATGCTACAGAAAGGTAGACCGTTCCAAATAGATGAAGAGGAATACTACCAAGAAAACATGATCCGTGCTAAACCCATGAACCAACGGAAAATGTTACCGTCCATGATGTTACTACTAATCACCTTCACGAATAATCCAAACAGGCCCACATCTACCCAACTTCAGGCAAAAGGTTGGTCCAAAAGTACAATTCAGGGCCGGCCCTGTGGTGGAGCGGGTAAGTGCCCACGTTCTGCTTGGGTGGCCCGGGCCTCACTGTTTCACATCACGGGTGCAGATCACATTAGCAGTGTTAGGCAATATAGATTTCATGGTAGGGTGCGGACATAGATCATAAATAAGTAGCACTTGTGAGGCTACGTTATCAATAAGCACCAGAAAAAGAACCATGAGAATACTACAATCTAGGAACGCATCTGGTACACTTCCCCAAAGGAAGAAGGAAGGAAAACATGTGACCTGCCAAGGTGGAATTGGCATAGTGCTGGGAGATGACACCATCATTGCGCATGAGAGGATTGTCAGGGCAACTTCAACTTGGGAGGGATTCCAGGACTTTCTCTGGGGAGGGTCCACCCACTTGGCCATCTACACATGACATAAGAGAGACAACCCAGGATAATCTTACAGGAAAGAAACCAGTGTCTAGAGAGAATGTAGCAGGCCGTTCAAAGTTCGAGGAGAAAGTTAGAAACCGACAAGAAATCCAGAAAATGGAAAACTATCCTACCTGGAAAGGGTGAGGAGTCAGACTGGTCTGAGATGGCTCTGAAACTCTGTGTGCATGGAGGTTGTCAGGACAACTTAGAATTTTGAGGTTGTTTATGACATCATGGTGAACATGTCCCCCAAGATGGCCTCACGGTTACAGTCTGAGGATTGGCCTAGGCTAGGCTATTAAATGGAGAGATACCCAGAAACAGCTTTGCCAAACAGAAAGCGGGCACAGAAACTGGAAGAGATAAAACAGACTCTGATTCAAAGGACAAGAAAGGAATCCTTGGCGAGAAGCAAGAATAGAGGGACAAGCAGTGAGAGGAGAACATTGTCATCTATTCAAGCCTATGGGGAGGCCATGCTGATTCAAGTTTGAAACTTGATTGGAAACAAGAGGCTGGGCTTGGGCCTTATCAGACCTACAGTGTCCTTCTGCCTTAAGCATAATCCAAAGTCAAGAATGATGTCTTGAGGACATTGTAGAGGAGAATCGATGCCTCCTTTCTTAGGCCCCTAGCATTCTTTGAAGATCAGTCTCACTTTCCATAGCTCTGGCGTCACCGGGGCCCACAGGGTACATGCTATTGTGTCCCAAGAGATGTCTTTGAAGCCTTGAAGGAATGGAGCCCTGTCATGCTTGGGGGTATGTCTCTTTGTTTGGAAGGGCTGTACAAGTGTGCTGAAAATCCCCCATTTCCAGGGGGCTTCGTTCCTTTGTGAAGGCTGTCCTCCCAGGCTAGAGTGCTCAGTTTGGCTCCAATGAAATTCTCTCCCTACCTCTTGCCGTAGAAGAATTATTGATTATGTGTTTTGACACCATGTGTAAGTAAGTTTGCTGAAAATTAGAACTTTACAATTCTGTTTCAAGAAAAATAAACATGCCAGGTCTGAGGATTTAAGGCAAACAAATGGCACACCCTATAGAAATAAAGGAAGCCCGTATCAAGACGGAATCTAGGGGAACGTTCAAGGATCAGGGGTCAAGTTCAAAACTTCCCAAATCCAGAAAAGAGACAGAAAAATATCATTCCTGGAGAGAGGAATTCATCAGATTTGTCTAATTTGTCTCGCAAACACTATGTCCATGAAGGGCGTTGCCAGGACCACCTCGAATTTGGAGTTTCTGATATCAGGATGTCAAACCAACACAACTGACCACGTGTTCTCAGTGCTTAGTTTGACCTAGGCTAGGATAGCAAAGATTCCAGCAAGTGCCCCGTGCAAATTCAAAGACAACAACCAAGAATCACGAAAACACTCACACCTCAGCCTACAGAACATACAGTGATTAAAGAAATACAAAATTAATCACTTGGACTGAAGGAGAACAGACTGAAAAGCATATCTAAGGGAGATTGCTGAGAAGACCATGATGAGTATACTATGGAAAAGAAAAAAGGGTCCCACAAAATGGAAGGCGAACAGAAATCACACCTGAATAATCCACAATGAAAGATGTCAATCTTTAGACAGACTCTGCTAGAGCGTTTGAAAGTCAGAGAAATTCACATGCCGAAAAACGGCAGCGAAGGTCAAACATGGGCTAACTGGGAATGGTGAGTTATGAGACTGCTCCAAGCGGGCTCTGAAACCCTGTGTCCATGAAGCTTGCCAGGACAGCAGAGACACAATTATGAAAATCCTCTGACATCACAGTGGACCCGAAAAACAACCCGGCCTCATCTACACAGTGCCAGAGTTGGGCTCAAGTAGCATATTCAAGTCCCACTGCACTCAACTGCAGGTTGCCAATGCAACATGAAAGGGGCAGGCCGGTGGTGCAGCGATGAGGTCCGCACCTTCTGGGTCTGTGGCCTGGGGTGGGCCGGGTGGAATCCTGGGGGTGAGCCTGCTCACCACTGCTTCAGTCATTCTGGAGCAGGCGTCCGAGGTAGTGTAGAGGCAGATGGGCAGGGACGTTAGACAGGGCCAGACTTCCACAGCAAATACAGGAGCATTGCCAGCAGATGTGAGCTCAGCGATGCACTTCTGCCAAAACAAAACCAAATTAAATTTTGCAAAGAATAGAAAAACTGAATCTAAAAAAAAAAAAAAAAAACAGCTTGCCAGTGAGAAGAATAAGATCTCTATGAAGAACCTTAGCAAAACAGGTGAAAGCTATGGCAATCGGAAATTAGCAAACGTTTGGGGAAAGAAATTCAAGAAGACACAAGGTTAAAGAAGGATATTCCGGGATCTAGGCATGGAAGAAATAACACACTTGAAACGTCCATACCGGAGAAAGGAATCTCTGGATTCCATGCAATCCCAAAGTTGCAGCAGTATGTGCCACAGAGATAGAAGAGAGAATCGTAAAGTTTCTAGGAGGCAACAAGAGACCCTGAATTGGCAAAGGAATCCTCGGGAAAACGAACAAAGCAGGACGTATCACACTTTCTGATTTCAACATATAGGACGAAGCACTAGGAACCAAAACAGCACAGTCTGGGCCCAAAAACTGGCACACAGACCCACGCAAGAGAATCGAGAGCCCAGAGCCCAACTCAAACGTACATGGACAGCCCATTTTCGACCAGGGAGCCAAGAGGAGACAGTGGAGAAAGGAGAGTCTCTACAAGAAACTGTGCTGGGAAGCCTGCACAGCCACATGGCACACAACGAGAGTAGACCATGATGTTACACCTGGCACACACACCACCAAGAAATGGATTAAAGCCTTGAATGGCAGACTTGAGACCTTGAACCTTGTAGGAGAAGACCTAGCCAGAGTGCGCTTTGCCATCTGTCTGAGCCGCCTATTTGGAAGAAGCATGTCTGACTGGGCAAGGGCAACAAAGGAAACAAGAAACAAACGGGATCACATCAAATGCAGACGATTCTGCCCAGTCAATGAAACCATAACTCAATGCAAAGACAGCACAACAACTGGGAGAGGATGTTTGCAAAGCACACATCGGACAAAGGGTGAAAAGCCCAAAGACACAGTCAACTCACACGGCTCCAGAAGAAAAAAGACAACAAGCCAATGAAATACTGGGCAAAAGATGGAAACAGAGATTTCTCCCAAGAAGATCTAAAGAAGGCCAACAGGTGCATGAAAACTTGTTCACCATCATTAAGTCTCAGGCCAATGCAAATCCAAACTGCAAGGACATAGCAGATCACTGTGGTCAGAATGGCTATAAGGAACCAGACAGGAAACAACAAGTGTCAGAGAGTAGGTGGAGACAGGGGAAGCCTCCTGCACTGCTGGTGGGTGTGTAAACTGGTGCAGCCACTACCCCAAGCGGTGTGGAACCGCCTCAGAAATTTAAGAATCCATGTCCCCTATGATCCAGCTGTTCCTCTGTGGCGTGTTTATCCGAAGAACTCGGAAACACTGCCGCTTAAAGACGTGTGCACCACTGAGTTCACCACAGCCTTATTCCCGCTATCCAAGACTTGGAAACAGCCCTGGTGCCCAGCAAGGGACGAATGGAGAAGGAACATGGGCTATAGTCACACAATGGCATACCATTGAGCCGGAACAACGGATGCAATCCAGCCATTTGTGACCACCAGAATGGCTGTGGGGGTTTTATGGAAAGTGAAACAAGCCCCAGGGAGAATGTCAAATACCGTAGGAACTCACTTACAAGGAGAAGAAAAGGCAAGCACTAACCAACAGGTGGCACGGGACATTTGACTGGGGGTTCCCAGAGGCAAAGCGGGGCGGTGGGTGGTGGGTGAAAGAGATGATGAGGCACAAGTGTGTGGTGAGGGCCTGTGACGGCTTACGCTGGTGAAGATGATGTAACCTACACAGAAGTCTAAATCGATGAGGATGCACATCTGAAAGCTGTAGGATGTTCGAATGCAGGGTTATGGCATTAAATTCACCTAAAATCAAAAATGCAAAAAGGGGTCCAGAATGACGGCAGAAAGCTTTGGGGGCTGAAAGAGATTAGAGAAGGTGAAGTTCCCAGGATGGAAAATCACCTCAGAATGCTTACTGATGCTACAGAAAGGTAGACCGTTCCAAATAGATGAAGAGGAATACTACCAAGAAAACATGATCCGTGCTAAACCCATGAACCAACGGAAAATGTTACCGTCCATGATGTTACTACTAATCACCTTCACGAATAATCCAAACAGGCCCACATCTACCCAACTTCAGGCAAAAGGTTGGTCCAAAAGTACAATTCAGGGCCGGCCCTGTGGTGGAGCGGGTAAGTGCCCACGTTCTGCTTGGGTGGCCCGGGCCTCACTGTTTCACATCACGGGTGCAGATCACATTAGCAGTGTTAGGCAATATAGATTTCATGGTAGGGTGCGGACATAGATCATAAATAAGTAGCACTTGTGAGGCTACGTTATCAATAAGCACCAGAAAAAGAACCATGAGAATACTACAATCTAGGAACGCATCTGGTACACTTCCCCAAAGGAAGAAGGAAGGAAAACATGTGACCTGCCAAGGTGGAATTGGCATAGTGCTGGGAGATGACACCATCATTGCGCATGAGAGGATTGTCAGGGCAACTTCAACTTGGGAGGGATTCCAGGACTTTCTCTGGGGAGGGTCCACCCACTTGGCCATCTACACATGACATAAGAGAGACAACCCAGGATAATCTTACAGGAAAGAAACCAGTGTCTAGAGAGAATGTAGCAGGCCGTTCAAAGTTCGAGGAGAAAGTTAGAAACCGACAAGAAATCCAGAAAATGGAAAACTATCCTACCTGGAAAGGGTGAGGAGTCAGACTGGTCTGAGATGGCTCTGAAACTCTGTGTGCATGGAGGTTGTCAGGACAACTTAGAATTTTGAGGTTGTTTATGACATCATGGTGAACATGTCCCCCAAGATGGCCTCACGGTTACAGTCTGAGGATTGGCCTAGGCTAGGCTATTAAATGGAGAGATACCCAGAAACAGCTTTGCCAAACAGAAAGCGGGCACAGAAACTGGAAGAGATAAAACAGACTCTGATTCAAAGGACAAGAAAGGAATCCTTGGCGAGAAGCAAGAATAGAGGGACAAGCAGTGAGAGGAGAACATTGTCATCTATTCAAGCCTATGGGGAGGCCATGCTGATTCAAGTTTGAAACTTGATTGGAAACAAGAGGCTGGGCTTGGGCCTTATCAGACCTACAGTGTCCTTCTGCCTTAAGCATAATCCAAAGTCAAGAATGATGTCTTGAGGACATTGTAGAGGAGAATCGATGCCTCCTTTCTTAGGCCCCTAGCATTCTTTGAAGATCAGTCTCACTTTCCATAGCTCTGGCGTCACCGGGGCCCACAGGGTACATGCTATTGTGTCCCAAGAGATGTCTTTGAAGCCTTGAAGGAATGGAGCCCTGTCATGCTTGGGGGTATGTCTCTTTGTTTGGAAGGGCTGTACAAGTGTGCTGAAAATCCCCCATTTCCAGGGGGCTTCGTTCCTTTGTGAAGGCTGTCCTCCCAGGCTAGAGTGCTCAGTTTGGCTCCAATGAAATTCTCTCCCTACCTCTTGCCGTAGAAGAATTATTGATTATGTGTTTTGACACCATGTGTAAGTAAGTTTGCTGAAAATTAGAACTTTACAATTCTGTTTCAAGAAAAATAAACATGCCAGGTCTGAGGATTTAAGGCAAACAAATGGCACACCCTATAGAAATAAAGGAAGCCCGTATCAAGACGGAATCTAGGGGAACGTTCAAGGATCAGGGGTCAAGTTCAAAACTTCCCAAATCCAGAAAAGAGACAGAAAAATATCATTCCTGGAGAGAGGAATTCATCAGATTTGTCTAATTTGTCTCGCAAACACTATGTCCATGAAGGGCGTTGCCAGGACCACCTCGAATTTGGAGTTTCTGATATCAGGATGTCAAACCAACACAACTGACCACGTGTTCTCAGTGCTTAGTTTGACCTAGGCTAGGATAGCAAAGATTCCAGCAAGTGCCCCGTGCAAATTCAAAGACAACAACCAAGAATCACGAAAACACTCACACCTCAGCCTACAGAACATACAGTGATTAAAGAAATACAAAATTAATCACTTGGACTGAAGGAGAACAGACTGAAAAGCATATCTAAGGGAGATTGCTGAGAAGACCATGATGAGTATACTATGGAAAAGAAAAAAGGGTCCCACAAAATGGAAGGCGAACAGAAATCACACCTGAATAATCCACAATGAAAGATGTCAATCTTTAGACAGACTCTGCTAGAGCGTTTGAAAGTCAGAGAAATTCACATGCCGAAAAACGGCAGCGAAGGTCAAACATGGGCTAACTGGGAATGGTGAGTTATGAGACTGCTCCAAGCGGGCTCTGAAACCCTGTGTCCATGAAGCTTGCCAGGACAGCAGAGACACAATTATGAAAATCCTCTGACATCACAGTGGACCCGAAAAACAACCCGGCCTCATCTACACAGTGCCAGAGTTGGGCTCAAGTAGCATATTCAAGTCCCACTGCACTCAACTGCAGGTTGCCAATGCAACATGAAAGGGGCAGGCCGGTGGTGCAGCGATGAGGTCCGCACCTTCTGGGTCTGTGGCCTGGGGTGGGCCGGGTGGAATCCTGGGGGTGAGCCTGCTCACCACTGCTTCAGTCATTCTGGAGCAGGCGTCCGAGGTAGTGTAGAGGCAGATGGGCAGGGACGTTAGACAGGGCCAGACTTCCACAGCAAATACAGGAGCATTGCCAGCAGATGTGAGCTCAGCGATGCACTTCTGCCAAAACAAAACCAAATTAAATTTTGCAAAGAATAGAAAAACTGAATCTAAAAAAAAAAAAAAAAACAGCTTGACAGTGAGAAGAATAAGATCTCTATGAAGAACCTTAGCAAAACAGGTGAAAGCTATGGCAATCGGAAATTAGCAAACGTTTGGGGAAAGAAATTCAAGAAGACACAAGGTTAAAGAAGGATATTCCGGGATCTAGGCATGGAAGAAATAACACACTTGAAACGTCCATACCGGAGAAAGGAATCTCTGGATTCCATGCAATCCCAAAGTTGCAGCAATATGTGCCACAGAGATAGAAGAGAGAATCGTAAAGTTTCTAGGAGGCAACAAGAGACCCTGAATTGGCAAAGGAATCCTCGGGAAAACGAACAAAGCAGGACGTATCACACTTTCTGATTTCAACATATAGGACGAAGCACTAGGAACCAAAACAGCACAGTCTGGGCCCAAAAACTGGCACACAGACCCACGCAAGAGAATCGAGAGCCCAGAGCCCAACTCAAACGTACATGGACAGCCCATTTTCGACCAGGGAGCCAAGAGGAGACAGTGGAGAAAGGAGAGTCTCTACAAGAAACTGTGCTGGGAAGCCTGCACAGCCACATGGCACACAACGAGAGTAGACCATGATGTTACACCTGGCACACACACCACCAAGAAATGGATTAAAGCCTTGAATGGCAGACTTGAGACCTTGAACCTTGTAGGAGAAGACCTAGCCAGAGTGCGCTTTGCCATCTGTCTGAGCCGCCTATTTGGAAGAAGCATGTCTGACTGGGCAAGGGCAACAAAGGAAACAAGAAACAAACGGGATCACATCAAATGCAGACGATTCTGCCCAGTCAATGAAACCATAACTCAATGCAAAGACAGCACAACAACTGGGAGAGGATGTTTGCAAAGCACACATCGGACAAAGGGTGAAAAGCCCAAAGACACAGTCAACTCACACGGCTCCAGAAGAAAAAAGACAACAAGCCAATGAAATACTGGGCAAAAGATGGAAACAGAGATTTCTCCCAAGAAGATCTAAAGAAGGCCAACAGGTGCATGAAAACTTGTTCACCATCATTAAGTCTCAGGCCAATGCAAATCCAAACTGCAAGGACATAGCAGATCACTGTGGTCAGAATGGCTATAAGGAACCAGACAGGAAACAACAAGTGTCAGAGAGTAGGTGGAGACAGGGGAAGCCTCCTGCACTGCTGGTGGGTGTGTAAACTGGTGCAGCCACTACCCCAAGCGGTGTGGAACCGCCTCAGAAATTTAAGAATCCATGTCCCCTATGATCCAGCTGTTCCTCTGTGGCGTGTTTATCCGAAGAACTCGGAAACACTGCCGCTTAAAGACGTGTGCACCACTGAGTTCACCACAGCCTTATTCCCGCTATCCAAGACTTGGAAACAGCCCTGGTGCCCAGCAAGGGACGAATGGAGAAGGAACATGGGCTATAGTCACACAATGGCATACCATTGAGCCGGAACAACGGATGCAATCCAGCCATTTGTGACCACCAGAATGGCTGTGGGGGTTTTATGGAAAGTGAAACAAGCCCCAGGGAGAATGTCAAATACCGTAGGAACTCACTTACAAGGAGAAGAAAAGGCAAGCACTAACCAACAGGTGGCACGGGACATTTGACTGGGGGTTCCCAGAGGCAAAGCGGGGCGGTGGGTGGTGGGTGAAAGAGATGATGAGGCACAAGTGTGTGGTGAGGGCCTGTGACGGCTTACGCTGGTGAAGATGATGTAACCTACACAGAAGTCTAAATCGATGAGGATGCACATCTGAAAGCTGTAGGATGTTCGAATGCAGGGTTATGGCATTAAATTCACCTAAAATCAAAAATGCAAAAAGGGGTCCAGAATGACGGCAGAAAGCTTTGGGGGCTGAAAGAGATTAGAGAAGGTGAAGTTCCCAGGATGGAAAATCACCTCAGAATGCTTACTGATGCTACAGAAAGGTAGACCGTTCCAAATAGATGAAGAGGAATACTACCAAGAAAACATGATCCGTGCTAAACCCATGAACCAACGGAAAATGTTACCGTCCATGATGTTACTACTAATCACCTTCACGAATAATCCAAACAGGCCCACATCTACCCAACTTCAGGCAAAAGGTTGGTCCAAAAGTACAATTCAGGGCCGGCCCTGTGGTGGAGCGGGTAAGTGCCCACGTTCTGCTTGGGTGGCCCGGGCCTCACTGTTTCACATCACGGGTGCAGATCACATTAGCAGTGTTAGGCAATATAGATTTCATGGTAGGGTGCGGACATAGATCATAAATAAGTAGCACTTGTGAGGCTACGTTATCAATAAGCACCAGAAAAAGAACCATGAGAATACTACAATCTAGGAACGCATCTGGTACACTTCCCCAAAGGAAGAAGGAAGGAAAACATGTGACCTGCCAAGGTGGAATTGGCATAGTGCTGGGAGATGACACCATCATTGCGCATGAGAGGATTGTCAGGGCAACTTCAACTTGGGAGGGATTCCAGGACTTTCTCTGGGGAGGGTCCACCCACTTGGCCATCTACACATGATATAAGAGAGACAACCCAGGATAATCTTACAGGAAAGAAACCAGTGTCTAGAGAGAATGTAGCAGGCCGTTCAAAGTTCGAGGAGAAAGTTAGAAACCGACAAGAAATCCAGAAAATGGAAAACTATCCTACCTGGAAAGGGTGAGGAGTCAGACTGGTCTGAGATGGCTCTGAAACTCTGTGTGCATGGAGGTTGTCAGGACAACTTAGAATTTTGAGGTTGTTTATGACATCATGGTGAACATGTCCCCCAAGATGGCCTCACGGTTACAGTCTGAGGATTGGCCTAGGCTAGGCTATTAAATGGAGAGATACCCAGAAACAGCTTTGCCAAACAGAAAGCGGGCACAGAAACTGGAAGAGATAAAACAGACTCTGATTCAAAGGACAAGAAAGGAATCCTTGGCGAGAAGCAAGAATAGAGGGACAAGCAGTGAGAGGAGAACATTGTCATCTATTCAAGCCTATGGGGAGGCCATGCTGATTCAAGTTTGAAACTTGATTGGAAACAAGAGGCTGGGCTTGGGCCTTATCAGACCTACAGTGTCCTTCTGCCTTAAGCATAATCCAAAGTCAAGAATGATGTCTTGAGGACATTGTAGAGGAGAATCGATGCCTCCTTTCTTAGGCCCCTAGCATTCTTTGAAGATCAGTCTCACTTTCCATAGCTCTGGCGTCACCGGGGCCCACAGGGTACATGCTATTGTGTCCCAAGAGATGTCTTTGAAGCCTTGAAGGAATGGAGCCCTGTCATGCTTGGGGGTATGTCTCTTTGTTTGAAAGGGCTGTACAAGTGTGCTGAAAATCCCCCATTTCCAGGGGGCTTCGTTCCTTTGTGAAGGCTGTCCTCCCAGGCTAGAGTGCTCAGTTTGGCTCCAATGAAATTCTCTCCCTACCTCTTGCCGTAGAAGAATTATTGATTATGTGTTTTGACACCATGTGTAAGTAAGTTTGCTGAAAATTAGAACTTTACAATTCTGTTTCAAGAAAAATAAACATGCCAGGTCTGAGGATTTAAGGCAAACAAATGGCACACCCTATAGAAATAAAGGAAGCCCGTATCAAGACGGAATCTAGGGGAACGTTCAAGGATCAGGGGTCAAGTTCAAAACTTCCCAAATCCAGAAAAGAGACAGAAAAATATCATTCCTGGAGAGAGGAATTCATCAGATTTGTCTAATTTGTCTCGCAAACACTATGTCCATGAAGGGCGTTGCCAGGACCACCTCGAATTTGGAGTTTCTGATATCAGGATGTCAAACCAACACAACTGACCACGTGTTCTCAGTGCTTAGTTTGACCTAGGCTAGGATAGCAAAGATTCCAGCAAGTGCCCCGTGCAAATTCAAAGACAACAACCAAGAATCACGAAAACACTCACACCTCAGCCTACAGAACATACAGTGATTAAAGAAATACAAAATTAATCACTTGGACTGAAGGAGAACAGACTGAAAAGCATATCTAAGGGAGATTGCTGAGAAGACCATGATGAGTATACTATGGAAAAGAAAAAAGGGTCCCACAAAATGGAAGGCGAACAGAAATCACACCTGAATAATCCACAATGAAAGATGTCAATCTTTAGACAGACTCTGCTAGAGCGTTTGAAAGTCAGAGAAATTCACATGCCGAAAAACGGCAGCGAAGGTCAAACATGGGCTAACTGGGAATGGTGAGTTATGAGACTGCTCCAAGCGGGCTCTGAAACCCTGTGTCCATGAAGCTTGCCAGGACAGCAGAGACACAATTATGAAAATCCTCTGACATCACAGTGGACCCGAAAAACAACCTGGCCTCATCTACACAGTGCCAGAGTTGGGCTCAAGTAGCATATTCAAGTCCCACTGCACTCAACTGCAGGTTGCCAATGCAACATGAAAGGGGCAGGCCGGTGGTGCAGCGATGAGGTCCGCACCTTCTGGGTCTGTGGCCTGGGGTGGGCCGGGTGGAATCCTGGGGGTGAGCCTGCTCACCACTGCTTCAGTCATTCTGGAGCAGGCGTCCGAGGTAGTGTAGAGGCAGATGGGCAGGGACGTTAGACAGGGCCAGACTTCCACAGCAAATACAGGAGCATTGCCAGCAGATGTGAGCTCAGCGATGCACTTCTGCCAAAACAAAACCAAATTAAATTTTGCAAAGAATAGAAAAACTGAATCTAAAAAAAAAAAAAAAAACAGCTTGCCAGTGAGAAGAATAAGATCTCTATGAAGAACCTTAGCAAAACAGGTGAAAGCTATGGCAATCGGAAATTAGCAAACGTTTGGGGAAAGAAATTCAAGAAGACACAAGGTTAAAGAAGGATATTCCGGGATCTAGGCATGGAAGAAATAACACACTTGAAACGTCCATACCGGAGAAAGGAATCTCTGGATTCCATGCAATCCCAAAGTTGCAGCAATATGTGCCACAGAGATAGAAGAGAGAATCGTAAAGTTTCTAGGAGGCAACAAGAGACCCTGAATTGGCAAAGGAATCCTCGGGAAAACGAACAAAGCAGGACGTATCACACTTTCTGATTTCAACATATAGGACGAAGCACTAGGAACCAAAACAGCACAGTCTGGGCCCAAAAACTGGCACACAGACCCACGCAAGAGAATCGAGAGCCCAGAGCCCAACTCAAACGTACATGGACAGCCCATTTTCGACCAGGGAGCCAAGAGGAGACAGTGGAGAAAGGAGAGTCTCTACAAGAAACTGTGCTGGGAAGCCTGCACAGCCACATGGCACACAACGAGAGTAGACCATGATGTTACACCTGGCACACACACCACCAAGAAATGGATTAAAGCCTTGAATGGCAGACTTGAGACCTTGAACCTTGTAGGAGAAGACCTAGCCAGAGTGCGCTTTGCCATCTGTCTGAGCCGCCTATTTGGAAGAAGCATGTCTGACTGGGCAAGGGCAACAAAGGAAACAAGAAACAAACGGGATCACATCAAATGCAGACGATTCTGCCCAGTCAATGAAACCATAACTCAATGCAAAGACAGCACAACAACTGGGAGAGGATGTTTGCAAAGCACACATCGGACAAAGGGTGAAAAGCCCAAAGACACAGTCAACTCACACGGCTCCAGAAGAAAAAAGACAACAAGCCAATGAAATACTGGGCAAAAGATGGAAACAGAGATTTCTCCCAAGAAGATCTAAAGAAGGCCAACAGGTGCATGAAAACTTGTTCACCATCATTAAGTCTCAGGCCAATGCAAATCCAAACTGCAAGGACATAGCAGATCACTGTGGTCAGAATGGCTATAAGGAACCAGACAGGAAACAACAAGTGTCAGAGAGTAGGTGGAGACAGGGGAAGCCTCCTGCACTGCTGGTGGGTGTGTAAACTGGTGCCGCCACTACCCCAAGCGGTGTGGAACCGCCTCAGAAATTTAAGAATCCATGTCCCCTATGATCCAGCTGTTCCTCTGTGGCGTGTTTATCCGAAGAACTCGGAAACACTGCCGCTTAAAGACGTGTGCACCACTGAGTTCACCACAGCCTTATTCCCGCTATCCAAGACTTGGAAACAGCCCTGGTGCCCAGCAAGGGACGAATGGAGAAGGAACATGGGCTATAGTCACACAATGGCATACCATTGAGCCGGAACAACGGATGCAATCCAGCCATTTGTGACCACCAGAATGGCTGTGGGGGTTTTATGGAAAGTGAAACAAGCCCCAGGGAGAATGTCAAATACCGTAGGAACTCACTTACAAGGAGAAGAAAAGGCAAGCACTAACCAACAGGTGGCACGGGACATTTGACTGGGGGTTCCCAGAGGCAAAGCGGGGCGGTGGGTGGTGGGTGAAAGAGATGATGAGGCACAAGTGTGTGGTGAGGGCCTGTGACGGCTTACGCTGGTGAAGATGATGTAACCTACACAGAAGTCTAAATCGATGAGGATGCACATCTGAAAGCTGTAGGATGTTCGAATGCAGGGTTATGGCATTAAATTCACCTAAAATCAAAAATGCAAAAAGGGGTCCAGAATGACGGCAGAAAGCTTTGGGGGCTGAAAGAGATTAGAGAAGGTGAAGTTCCCAGGATGGAAAATCACCTCAGAATGCTTACTGATGCTACAGAAAGGTAGACCGTTCCAAATAGATGAAGAGGAATACTACCAAGAAAACATGATCCGTGCTAAACCCATGAACCAACGGAAAATGTTACCGTCCATGATGTTACTACTAATCACCTTCACGAATAATCCAAACAGGCCCACATCTACCCAACTTCAGGCAAAAGGTTGGTCCAAAAGTACAATTCAGGGCCGGCCCTGTGGTGGAGCGGGTAAGTGCCCACGTTCTGCTTGGGTGGCCCGGGCCTCACTGTTTCACATCACGGGTGCAGATCACATTAGCAGTGTTAGGCAATATAGATTTCATGGTAGGGTGCGGACATAGATCATAAATAAGTAGCACTTGTGAGGCTACGTTATCAATAAGCACCAGAAAAAGAACCATGAGAATACTACAATCTAGGAACGCATCTGGTACACTTCCCCAAAGGAAGAAGGAAGGAAAACATGTGACCTGCCAAGGTGGAATTGGCATAGTGCTGGGAGATGACACCATCATTGCGCATGAGAGGATTGTCAGGGCAACTTCAACTTGGGAGGGATTCCAGGACTTTCTCTGGGGAGGGTCCACCCACTTGGCCATCTACACATGATATAAGAGAGACAACCCAGGATAATCTTACAGGAAAGAAACCAGTGTCTAGAGAGAATGTAGCAGGCCGTTCAAAGTTCGAGGAGAAAGTTAGAAACCGACAAGAAATCCAGAAAATGGAAAACTATCCTACCTGGAAAGGGTGAGGAGTCAGACTGGTCTGAGATGGCTCTGAAACTCTGTGTGCATGGAGGTTGTCAGGACAACTTAGAATTTTGAGGTTGTTTATGACATCATGGTGAACATGTCCCCCAAGATGGCCTCACGGTTACAGTCTGAGGATTGGCCTAGGCTAGGCTATTAAATGGAGAGATACCCAGAAACAGCTTTGCCAAACAGAAAGCGGGCACAGAAACTGGAAGAGATAAAACAGACTCTGATTCAAAGGACAAGAAAGGAATCCTTGGCGAGAAGCAAGAATAGAGGGACAAGCAGTGAGAGGAGAACATTGTCATCTATTCAAGCCTATGGGGAGGCCATGCTGATTCAAGTTTGAAACTTGATTGGAAACAAGAGGCTGGGCTTGGGCCTTATCAGACCTACAGTGTCCTTCTGCCTTAAGCATAATCCAAAGTCAAGAATGATGTCTTGAGGACATTGTAGAGGAGAATCGATGCCTCCTTTCTTAGGCCCCTAGCATTCTTTGAAGATCAGTCTCACTTTCCATAGCTCTGGCGTCACCGGGGCCCACAGGGTACATGCTATTGTGTCCCAAGAGATGTCTTTGAAGCCTTGAAGGAATGGAGCCCTGTCATGCTTGGGGGTATGTCTCTTTGTTTGGAAGGGCTGTACAAGTGTGCTGAAAATCCCCCATTTCCAGGGGGCTTCGTTCCTTTGTGAAGGCTGTCCTCCCAGGCTAGAGTGCTCAGTTTGGCTCCAATGAAATTCTCTCCCTACCTCTTGCCGTAGAAGAATTATTGATTATGTGTTTTGACACCATGTGTAAGTAAGTTTGCTGAAAATTAGAACTTTACAATTCTGTTTCAAGAAAAATAAACATGCCAGGTCTGAGGATTTAAGGCAAACAAATGGCACACCCTATAGAAATAAAGGAAGCCCGTATCAAGACGGAATCTAGGGGAACGTTCAAGGATCAGGGGTCAAGTTCAAAACTTCCCAAATCCAGAAAAGAGACAGAAAAATATCATTCCTGGAGAGAGGAATTCATCAGATTTGTCTAATTTGTCTTGCAAACACTATGTCCATGAAGGGCGTTGCCAGGACCACCTCGAATTTGGAGTTTCTGATATCAGGATGTCAAACCAACACAACTGACCACGTGTTCTCAGTGCTTAGTTTGACCTAGGCTAGGATAGCAAAGATTCCAGCAAGTGCCCCGTGCAAATTCAAAGACAACAACCAAGAATCACGAAAACACTCACACCTCAGCCTACAGAACATACAGTGATTAAAGAAATACAAAATTAATCACTTGGACTGAAGGAGAACAGACTGAAAAGCATATCTAAGGGAGATTGCTGAGAAGACCATGATGAGTATACTATGGAAAAGAAAAAAGGGTCCCACAAAATGGAAGGCGAACAGAAATCACACCTGAATAATCCACAATGAAAGATGTCAATCTTTAGACAGACTCTGCTAGAGCGTTTGAAAGTCAGAGAAATTCACATGCCGAAAAACGGCAGCGAAGGTCAAACATGGGCTAACTGGGAATGGTGAGTTATGAGACTGCTCCAAGCGGGCTCTGAAACCCTGTGTCCATGAAGCTTGCCAGGACAGCAGAGACACAATTATGAAAATCCTCTGACATCACAGTGGACCCGAAAAACAACCCGGCCTCATCTACACAGTGCCAGAGTTGGGCTCAAGTAGCATATTCAAGTCCCACTGCACTCAACTGCAGGTTGCCAATGCAACATGAAAGGGGCAGGCCGGTGGTGCAGCGATGAGGTCCGCACCTTCTGGGTCTGTGGCCTGGGGTGGGCCGGGTGGAATCCTGGGGGTGAGCCTGCTCACCACTGCTTCAGTCATTCTGGAGCAGGCGTCCGAGGTAGTGTAGAGGCAGATGGGCAGGGACGTTAGACAGGGCCAGACTTCCACAGCAAATACAGGAGCATTGCCAGCAGATGTGAGCTCAGCGATGCACTTCTGCCAAAACAAAACCAAATTAAATTTTGCAAAGAATAGAAAAACTGAATCTAAAAAAAAAAAAAAAAACAGCTTGCCAGTGAGAAGAATAAGATCTCTATGAAGAACCTTAGCAAAACAGGTGAAAGCTATGGCAATCGGAAATTAGCAAACGTTTGGGGAAAGAAATTCAAGAAGACACAAGGTTAAAGAAGGATATTCCGGGATCTAGGCATGGAAGAAATAACACACTTGAAACGTCCATACCGGAGAAAGGAATCTCTGGATTCCATGCAATCCCAAAGTTGCAGCAATATGTGCCACAGAGATAGAAGAGAGAATCGTAAAGTTTCTAGGAGGCAACAAGAGACCCTGAATTGGCAAAGGAATCCTCGGGAAAACGAACAAAGCAGGACGTATCACACTTTCTGATTTCAACATATAGGACGAAGCACTAGGAACCAAAACAGCACAGTCTGGGCCCAAAAACTGGCACACAGACCCATGCAAGAGAATCGAGAGCCCAGAGCCCAACTCAAATGTACATGGACAGCCCATTTTCGACCAGGGAGCCAAGAGGAGACAGTGGAGAAAGGAGAGTCTCTACAAGAAACTGTGCTGGGAAGCCTGCACAGCCACATGGCACACAACGAGAGTAGACCATGATGTTACACCTGGCACACACACCACCAAGAAATGGATTAAAGCCTTGAATGGCAGACTTGAGACCTTGAACCTTGTAGGAGAAGACCTAGCCAGAGTGCGCTTTGCCATCTGTCTGAGCCGCCTATTTGGAAGAAGCATGTCTGACTGGGCAAGGGCAACAAAGGAAACAAGAAACAAACGGGATCACATCAAATGCAGACGATTCTGCCCAGTCAATGAAACCATAACTCAATGCAAAGACAGCACAACAACTGGGAGAGGATGTTTGCAAAGCACACATCGGACAAAGGGTGAAAAGCCCAAAGACACAGTCAACTCACACGGCTCCAGAAGAAAAAAGACAACAAGCCAATGAAATACTGGGCAAAAGATGGAAACAGAGATTTCTCCCAAGAAGATCTAAAGAAGGCCAACAGGTGCATGAAAACTTGTTCACCATCATTAAGTCTCAGGCCAATGCAAATCCAAACTGCAAGGACATAGCAGATCACTGTGGTCAGAATGGCTATAAGGAACCAGACAGGAAACAACAAGTGTCAGAGAGTAGGTGGAGACAGGGGAAGCCTCCTGCACTGCTGGTGGGTGTGTAAACTGGTGCCGCCACTACCCCAAGCGGTGTGGAACCGCCTCAGAAATTTAAGAATCCATGTCCCCTATGATCCAGCTGTTCCTCTGTGGCGTGTTTATCCGAAGAACTCGGAAACACTGCCGCTTAAAGACGTGTGCACCACTGAGTTCACCACAGCCTTATTCCCGCTATCCAAGACTTGGAAACAGCCCTGGTGCCCAGCAAGGGACGAATGGAGAAGGAACATGGGCTATAGTCACACAATGGCATACCATTGAGCCGGAACAACGGATGCAATCCAGCCATTTGTGACCACCAGAATGGCTGTGGGGGTTTTATGGAAAGTGAAACAAGCCCCAGGGAGAATGTCAAATACCGTAGGAACTCACTTACAAGGAGAAGAAAAGGCAAGCACTAACCAACAGGTGGCACGGGACATTTGACTGGGGGTTCCCAGAGGCAAAGCGGGGCGGTGGGTGGTGGGTGAAAGAGATGATGAGGCACAAGTGTGTGGTGAGGGCCTGTGACGGCTTACGCTGGTGAAGATGATGTAACCTACACAGAAGTCTAAATCGATGAGGATGCACATCTGAAAGCTGTAGGATGTTCGAATGCAGGGTTATGGCATTAAATTCACCTAAAATCAAAAATGCAAAAAGGGGTCCAGAATGACGGCAGAAAGCTTTGGGGGCTGAAAGAGATTAGAGAAGGTGAAGTTCCCAGGATGGAAAATCACCTCAGAATGCTTACTGATGCTACAGAAAGGTAGACCGTTCCAAATAGATGAAGAGGAATACTACCAAGAAAACATGATCCGTGCTAAACCCATGAACCAACGGAAAATGTTACCGTCCATGATGTTACTACTAATCACCTTCACGAATAATCCAAACAGGCCCACATCTACCCAACTTCAGGCAAAAGGTTGGTCCAAAAGTACAATTCAGGGCCGGCCCTGTGGTGGAGCGGGTAAGTGCCCACGTTCTGCTTGGGTGGCCCGGGCCTCACTGTTTCACATCACGGGTGCAGATCACATTAGCAGTGTTAGGCAATATAGATTTCATGGTAGGGTGCGGACATAGATCATAAATAAGTAGCACTTGTGAGGCTACGTTATCAATAAGCACCAGAAAAAGAACCATGAGAATACTACAATCTAGGAACGCATCTGGTACACTTCCCCAAAGGAAGAAGGAAGGAAAACATGTGACCTGCCAAGGTGGAATTGGCATAGTGCTGGGAGATGACACCATCATTGCGCATGAGAGGATTGTCAGGGCAACTTCAACTTGGGAGGGATTCCAGGACTTTCTCTGGGGAGGGTCCACCCACTTGGCCATCTACACATGATATAAGAGAGACAACCCAGGATAATCTTACAGGAAAGAAACCAGTGTCTAGAGAGAATGTAGCAGGCCGTTCAAAGTTCGAGGAGAAAGTTAGAAACCGACAAGAAATCCAGAAAATGGAAAACTATCCTACCTGGAAAGGGTGAGGAGTCAGACTGGTCTGAGATGGCTCTGAAACTCTGTGTGCATGGAGGTTGTCAGGACAACTTAGAATTTTGAGGTTGTTTATGACATCATGGTGAACATGTCCCCCAAGATGGCCTCACGGTTACAGTCTGAGGATTGGCCTAGGCTAGGCTATTAAATGGAGAGATACCCAGAAACAGCTTTGCCAAACAGAAAGCGGGCACAGAAACTGGAAGAGATAAAACAGACTCTGATTCAAAGGACAAGAAAGGAATCCTTGGCGAGAAGCAAGAATAGAGGGACAAGCAGTGAGAGGAGAACATTGTCATCTATTCAAGCCTATGGGGAGGCCATGCTGATTCAAGTTTGAAACTTGATTGGAAACAAGAGGCTGGGCTTGGGCCTTATCAGACCTACAGTGTCCTTCTGCCTTAAGCATAATCCAAAGTCAAGAATGATGTCTTGAGGACATTGTAGAGGAGAATCGATGCCTCCTTTCTTAGGCCCCTAGCATTCTTTGAAGATCAGTCTCACTTTCCATAGCTCTGGCGTCACCGGGGCCCACAGGGTACATGCTATTGTGTCCCAAGAGATGTCTTTGAAGCCTTGAAGGAATGGAGCCCTGTCATGCTTGGGGGTATGTCTCTTTGTTTGGAAGGGCTGTACAAGTGTGCTGAAAATCCCCCATTTCCAGGGGGCTTCGTTCCTTTGTGAAGGCTGTCCTCCCAGGCTAGAGTGCTCAGTTTGGCTCCAATGAAATTCTCTCCCTACCTCTTGCCGTAGAAGAATTATTGATTATGTGTTTTGACACCATGTGTAAGTAAGTTTGCTGAAAATTAGAACTTTACAATTCTGTTTCAAGAAAAATAAACATGCCAGGTCTGAGGATTTAAGGCAAACAAATGGCACACCCTATAGAAATAAAGGAAGCCCGTATCAAGACGGAATCTAGGGGAACGTTCAAGGATCAGGGGTCAAGTTCAAAACTTCCCAAATCCAGAAAAGAGACAGAAAAATATCATTCCTGGAGAGAGGAATTCATCAGATTTGTCTAATTTGTCTTGCAAACACTATGTCCATGAAGGGCGTTGCCAGGACCACCTCGAATTTGGAGTTTCTGATATCAGGATGTCAAACCAACACAACTGACCACGTGTTCTCAGTGCTTAGTTTGACCTAGGCTAGGATAGCAAAGATTCCAGCAAGTGCCCCGTGCAAATTCAAAGACAACAACCAAGAATCACGAAAACACTCACACCTCAGCCTACAGAACATACAGTGATTAAAGAAATACAAAATTAATCACTTGGACTGAAGGAGAACAGACTGAAAAGCATATCTAAGGGAGATTGCTGAGAAGACCATGATGAGTATACTATGGAAAAGAAAAAAGGGTCCCACAAAATGGAAGGCGAACAGAAATCACACCTGAATAATCCACAATGAAAGATGTCAATCTTTAGACAGACTCTGCTAGAGCGTTTGAAAGTCAGAGAAATTCACATGCCGAAAAACGGCAGCGAAGGTCAAACATGGGCTAACTGGGAATGGTGAGTTATGAGACTGCTCCAAGCGGGCTCTGAAACCCTGTGTCCATGAAGCTTGCCAGGACAGCAGAGACACAATTATGAAAATCCTCTGACATCACAGTGGACCCGAAAAACAACCCGGCCTCATCTACACAGTGCCAGAGTTGGGCTCAAGTAGCATATTCAAGTCCCACTGCACTCAACTGCAGGTTGCCAATGCAACATGAAAGGGGCAGGCCGGTGGTGCAGCGATGAGGTCCGCACCTTCTGGGTCTGTGGCCTGGGGTGGGCCGGGTGGAATCCTGGGGGTGAGCCTGCTCACCACTGCTTCAGTCATTCTGGAGCAGGCGTCCGAGGTAGTGTAGAGGCAGATGGGCAGGGACGTTAGACAGGGCCAGACTTCCACAGCAAATACAGGAGCATTGCCAGCAGATGTGAGCTCAGCGATGCACTTCTGCCAAAACAAAACCAAATTAAATTTTGCAAAGAATAGAAAAACTGAATCTAAAAAAAAAAAAAAAAACAGCTTGCCAGTGAGAAGAATAAGATCTCTATGAAGAACCTTAGCAAAACAGGTGAAAGCTATGGCAATCGGAAATTAGCAAACGTTTGGGGAAAGAAATTCAAGAAGACACAAGGTTAAAGAAGGATATTCCGGGATCTAGGCATGGAAGAAATAACACACTTGAAACGTCCATACCGGAGAAAGGAATCTCTGGATTCCATGCAATCCCAAAGTTGCAGCAATATGTGCCACAGAGATAGAAGAGAGAATCGTAAAGTTTCTAGGAGGCAACAAGAGACCCTGAATTGGCAAAGGAATCCTCGGGAAAACGAACAAAGCAGGACGTATCACACTTTCTGATTTCAACATATAGGACGAAGCACTAGGAACCAAAACAGCACAGTCTGGGCCCAAAAACTGGCACACAGACCCATGCAAGAGAATCGAGAGCCCAGAGCCCAACTCAAATGTACATGGACAGCCCATTTTCGACCAGGGAGCCAAGAGGAGACAGTGGAGAAAGGAGAGTCTCTACAAGAAACTGTGCTGGGAAGCCTGCACAGCCACATGGCACACAACGAGAGTAGACCATGATGTTACACCTGGCACACACACCACCAAGAAATGGATTAAAGCCTTGAATGGCAGACTTGAGACCTTGAACCTTGTAGGAGAAGACCTAGCCAGAGTGCGCTTTGCCATCTGTCTGAGCCGCCTATTTGGAAGAAGCATGTCTGACTGGGCAAGGGCAACAAAGGAAACAAGAAACAAACGGGATCACATCAAATGCAGACGATTCTGCCCAGTCAATGAAACCATAACTCAATGCAAAGACAGCACAACAACTGGGAGAGGATGTTTGCAAAGCACACATCGGACAAAGGGTGAAAAGCCCAAAGACACAGTCAACTCACACGGCTCCAGAAGAAAAAAGACAACAAGCCAATGAAATACTGGGCAAAAGATGGAAACAGAGATTTCTCCCAAGAAGATCTAAAGAAGGCCAACAGGTGCATGAAAACTTGTTCACCATCATTAAGTCTCAGGCCAATGCAAATCCAAACTGCAAGGACATAGCAGATCACTGTGGTCAGAATGGCTATAAGGAACCAGACAGGAAACAACAAGTGTCAGAGAGTAGGTGGAGACAGGGGAAGCCTCCTGCACTGCTGGTGGGTGTGTAAACTGGTGCCGCCACTACCCCAAGCGGTGTGGAACCGCCTCAGAAATTTAAGAATCCATGTCCCCTATGATCCAGCTGTTCCTCTGTGGCGTGTTTATCCGAAGAACTCGGAAACACTGCCGCTTAAAGACGTGTGCACCACTGAGTTCACCACAGCCTTATTCCCGCTATCCAAGACTTGGAAACAGCCCTGGTGCCCAGCAAGGGACGAATGGAGAAGGAACATGGGCTATAGTCACACAATGGCATACCATTGAGCCGGAACAACGGATGCAATCCAGCCATTTGTGACCACCAGAATGGCTGTGGGGGTTTTATGGAAAGTGAAACAAGCCCCAGGGAGAATGTCAAATACCGTAGGAACTCACTTACAAGGAGAAGAAAAGGCAAGCACTAACCAACAGGTGGCACGGGACATTTGACTGGGGGTTCCCAGAGGCAAAGCGGGGCGGTGGGTGGTGGGTGAAAGAGATGATGAGGCACAAGTGTGTGGTGAGGGCCTGTGACGGCTTACGCTGGTGAAGATGATGTAACCTACACAGAAGTCTAAATCGATGAGGATGCACATCTGAAAGCTGTAGGATGTTCGAATGCAGGGTTATGGCATTAAATTCACCTAAAATCAAAAATGCAAAAAGGGGTCCAGAATGACGGCAGAAAGCTTTGGGGGCTGAAAGAGATTAGAGAAGGTGAAGTTCCCAGGATGGAAAATCACCTCAGAATGCTTACTGATGCTACAGAAAGGTAGACCGTTCCAAATAGATGAAGAGGAATACTACCAAGAAAACATGATCCGTGCTAAACCCATGAACCAACGGAAAATGTTACCGTCCATGATGTTACTACTAATCACCTTCACGAATAATCCAAACAGGCCCACATCTACCCAACTTCAGGCAAAAGGTTGGTCCAAAAGTACAATTCAGGGCCGGCCCTGTGGTGGAGCGGGTAAGTGCCCACGTTCTGCTTGGGTGGCCCGGGCCTCACTGTTTCACATCACGGGTGCAGATCACATTAGCAGTGTTAGGCAATATAGATTTCATGGTAGGGTGCGGACATAGATCATAAATAAGTAGCACTTGTGAGGCTACGTTATCAATAAGCACCAGAAAAAGAACCATGAGAATACTACAATCTAGGAACGCATCTGGTACACTTCCCCAAAGGAAGAAGGAAGGAAAACATGTGACCTGCCAAGGTGGAATTGGCATAGTGCTGGGAGATGACACCATCATTGCGCATGAGAGGATTGTCAGGGCAACTTCAACTTGGGAGGGATTCCAGGACTTTCTCTGGGGAGGGTCCACCCACTTGGCCATCTACACATGATATAAGAGAGACAACCCAGGATAATCTTACAGGAAAGAAACCAGTGTCTAGAGAGAATGTAGCAGGCCGTTCAAAGTTCGAGGAGAAAGTTAGAAACCGACAAGAAATCCAGAAAATGGAAAACTATCCTACCTGGAAAGGGTGAGGAGTCAGACTGGTCTGAGATGGCTCTGAAACTCTGTGTGCATGGAGGTTGTCAGGACAACTTAGAATTTTGAGGTTGTTTATGACATCATGGTGAACATGTCCCCCAAGATGGCCTCACGGTTACAGTCTGAGGATTGGCCTAGGCTAGGCTATTAAATGGAGAGATACCCAGAAACAGCTTTGCCAAACAGAAAGCGGGCACAGAAACTGGAAGAGATAAAACAGACTCTGATTCAAAGGACAAGAAAGGAATCCTTGGCGAGAAGCAAGAATAGAGGGACAAGCAGTGAGAGGAGAACATTGTCATCTATTCAAGCCTATGGGGAGGCCATGCTGATTCAAGTTTGAAACTTGATTGGAAACAAGAGGCTGGGCTTGGGCCTTATCAGACCTACAGTGTCCTTCTGCCTTAAGCATAATCCAAAGTCAAGAATGATGTCTTGAGGACATTGTAGAGGAGAATCGATGCCTCCTTTCTTAGGCCCCTAGCATTCTTTGAAGATCAGTCTCACTTTCCATAGCTCTGGCGTCACCGGGGCCCACAGGGTACATGCTATTGTGTCCCAAGAGATGTCTTTGAAGCCTTGAAGGAATGGAGCCCTGTCATGCTTGGGGGTATGTCTCTTTGTTTGGAAGGGCTGTACAAGTGTGCTGAAAATCCCCCATTTCCAGGGGGCTTCGTTCCTTTGTGAAGGCTGTCCTCCCAGGCTAGAGTGCTCAGTTTGGCTCCAATGAAATTCTCTCCCTACCTCTTGCCGTAGAAGAATTATTGATTATGTGTTTTGACACCATGTGTAAGTAAGTTTGCTGAAAATTAGAACTTTACAATTCTGTTTCAAGAAAAATAAACATGCCAGGTCTGAGGATTTAAGGCAAACAAATGGCACACCCTATAGAAATAAAGGAAGCCCGTATCAAGACGGAATCTAGGGGAACGTTCAAGGATCAGGGGTCAAGTTCAAAACTTCCCAAATCCAGAAAAGAGACAGAAAAATATCATTCCTGGAGAGAGGAATTCATCAGATTTGTCTAATTTGTCTTGCAAACACTATGTCCATGAAGGGCGTTGCCAGGACCACCTCGAATTTGGAGTTTCTGATATCAGGATGTCAAACCAACACAACTGACCACGTGTTCTCAGTGCTTAGTTTGACCTAGGCTAGGATAGCAAAGATTCCAGCAAGTGCCCCGTGCAAATTCAAAGACAACAACCAAGAATCACGAAAACACTCACACCTCAGCCTACAGAACATACAGTGATTAAAGAAATACAAAATTAATCACTTGGACTGAAGGAGAACAGACTGAAAAGCATATCTAAGGGAGATTGCTGAGAAGACCATGATGAGTATACTATGGAAAAGAAAAAAGGGTCCCACAAAATGGAAGGCGAACAGAAATCACACCTGAATAATCCACAATGAAAGATGTCAATCTTTAGACAGACTCTGCTAGAGCGTTTGAAAGTCAGAGAAATTCACATGCCGAAAAACGGCAGCGAAGGTCAAACATGGGCTAACTGGGAATGGTGAGTTATGAGACTGCTCCAAGCGGGCTCTGAAACCCTGTGTCCATGAAGCTTGCCAGGACAGCAGAGACACAATTATGAAAATCCTCTGACATCACAGTGGACCCGAAAAACAACCCGGCCTCATCTACACAGTGCCAGAGTTGGGCTCAAGTAGCATATTCAAGTCCCACTGCACTCAACTGCAGGTTGCCAATGCAACATGAAAGGGGCAGGCCGGTGGTGCAGCGATGAGGTCCGCACCTTCTGGGTCTGTGGCCTGGGGTGGGCCGGGTGGAATCCTGGGGGTGAGCCTGCTCACCACTGCTTCAGTCATTCTGGAGCAGGCGTCCGAGGTAGTGTAGAGGCAGATGGGCAGGGACGTTAGACAGGGCCAGACTTCCACAGCAAATACAGGAGCATTGCCAGCAGATGTGAGCTCAGCGATGCACTTCTGCCAAAACAAAACCAAATTAAATTTTGCAAAGAATAGAAAAACTGAATCTAAAAAAAAAAAAAAAAACAGCTTGCCAGTGAGAAGAATAAGATCTCTATGAAGAACCTTAGCAAAACAGGTGAAAGCTATGGCAATCGGAAATTAGCAAACGTTTGGGGAAAGAAATTCAAGAAGACACAAGGTTAAAGAAGGATATTCCGGGATCTAGGCATGGAAGAAATAACACACTTGAAACGTCCATACCGGAGAAAGGAATCTCTGGATTCCATGCAATCCCAAAGTTGCAGCAATATGTGCCACAGAGATAGAAGAGAGAATCGTAAAGTTTCTAGGAGGCAACAAGAGACCCTGAATTGGCAAAGGAATCCTCGGGAAAACGAACAAAGCAGGACGTATCACACTTTCTGATTTCAACATATAGGACGAAGCACTAGGAACCAAAACAGCACAGTCTGGGCCCAAAAACTGGCACACAGACCCATGCAAGAGAATCGAGAGCCCAGAGCCCAACTCAAATGTACATGGACAGCCCATTTTCGACCAGGGAGCCAAGAGGAGACAGTGGAGAAAGGAGAGTCTCTACAAGAAACTGTGCTGGGAAGCCTGCACAGCCACATGGCACACAACGAGAGTAGACCATGATGTTACACCTGGCACACACACCACCAAGAAATGGATTAAAGCCTTGAATGGCAGACTTGAGACCTTGAACCTTGTAGGAGAAGACCTAGCCAGAGTGCGCTTTGCCATCTGTCTGAGCCGCCTATTTGGAAGAAGCATGTCTGACTGGGCAAGGGCAACAAAGGAAACAAGAAACAAACGGGATCACATCAAATGCAGACGATTCTGCCCAGTCAATGAAACCATAACTCAATGCAAAGACAGCACAACAACTGGGAGAGGATGTTTGCAAAGCACACATCGGACAAAGGGTGAAAAGCCCAAAGACACAGTCAACTCACACGGCTCCAGAAGAAAAAAGACAACAAGCCAATGAAATACTGGGCAAAAGATGGAAACAGAGATTTCTCCCAAGAAGATCTAAAGAAGGCCAACAGGTGCATGAAAACTTGTTCACCATCATTAAGTCTCAGGCCAATGCAAATCCAAACTGCAAGGACATAGCAGATCACTGTGGTCAGAATGGCTATAAGGAACCAGACAGGAAACAACAAGTGTCAGAGAGTAGGTGGAGACAGGGGAAGCCTCCTGCACTGCTGGTGGGTGTGTAAACTGGTGCAGCCACTACCCGAAGCGGTGTGGAACCGCCTCAGAAATTTAAGAATCCATGTCCCCTATGATCCAGCTGTTCCTCTGTGGCGTGTTTATCCGAAGAACTCGGAAACACTGCCGCTTAAAGACGTGTGCACCACTGAGTTCACCACAGCCTTATTCCCGCTATCCAAGACTTGGAAACAGCCCTGGTGCCCAGCAAGGGACGAATGGAGAAGGAACATGGGCTATAGTCACACAATGGCATACCATTGAGCCGGAACAACGGATGCAATCCAGCCATTTGTGACCACCAGAATGGCTGTGGGGGTTTTATGGAAAGTGAAACAAGCCCCAGGGAGAATGTCAAATACCGTAGGAACTCACTTACAAGGAGAAGAAAAGGCAAGCACTAACCAACAGGTGGCACGGGACATTTGACTGGGGGTTCCCAGAGGCAAAGCGGGGCGGTGGGTGGTGGGTGAAAGAGATGATGAGGCACAAGTGTGTGGTGAGGGCCTGTGACGGCTTACGCTGGTGAAGATGATGTAACCTACACAGAAGTCTAAATCGATGAGGATGCACATCTGAAAGCTGTAGGATGTTCGAATGCAGGGTTATGGCATTAAATTCACCTAAAATCAAAAATGCAAAAAGGGGTCCAGAATGACGGCAGAAAGCTTTGGGGGCTGAAAGAGATTAGAGAAGGTGAAGTTCCCAGGATGGAAAATCACCTCAGAATGCTTACTGATGCTACAGAAAGGTAGACCGTTCCAAATAGATGAAGAGGAATACTACCAAGAAAACATGATCCGTGCTAAACCCATGAACCAACGGAAAATGTTACCGTCCATGATGTTACTACTAATCACCTTCACGAATAATCCAAACAGGCCCACATCTACCCAACTTCAGGCAAAAGGTTGGTCCAAAAGTACAATTCAGGGCCGGCCCTGTGGTGGAGCGGGTAAGTGCCCACGTTCTGCTTGGGTGGCCCGGGCCTCACTGTTTCACATCACGGGTGCAGATCACATTAGCAGTGTTAGGCAATATAGATTTCATGGTAGGGTGCGGACATAGATCATAAATAAGTAGCACTTGTGAGGCTACGTTATCAATAAGCACCAGAAAAAGAACCATGAGAATACTACAATCTAGGAACGCATCTGGTACACTTCCCCAAAGGAAGAAGGAAGGAAAACATGTGACCTGCCAAGGTGGAATTGGCATAGTGCTGGGAGATGACACCATCATTGCGCATGAGAGGATTGTCAGGGCAACTTCAACTTGGGAGGGATTCCAGGACTTTCTCTGGGGAGGGTCCACCCACTTGGCCATCTACACATGATATAAGAGAGACAACCCAGGATAATCTTACAGGAAAGAAACCAGTGTCTAGAGAGAATGTAGCAGGCCGTTCAAAGTTCGAGGAGAAAGTTAGAAACCGACAAGAAATCCAGAAAATGGAAAACTATCCTACCTGGAAAGGGTGAGGAGTCAGACTGGTCTGAGATGGCTCTGAAACTCTGTGTGCATGGAGGTTGTCAGGACAACTTAGAATTTTGAGGTTGTTTATGACATCATGGTGAACATGTCCCCCAAGATGGCCTCACGGTTACAGTCTGAGGATTGGCCTAGGCTAGGCTATTAAATGGAGAGATACCCAGAAACAGCTTTGCCAAACAGAAAGCGGGCACAGAAACTGGAAGAGATAAAACAGACTCTGATTCAAAGGACAAGAAAGGAATCCTTGGCGAGAAGCAAGAATAGAGGGACAAGCAGTGAGAGGAGAACATTGTCATCTATTCAAGCCTATGGGGAGGCCATGCTGATTCAAGTTTGAAACTTGATTGGAAACAAGAGGCTGGGCTTGGGCCTTATCAGACCTACAGTGTCCTTCTGCCTTAAGCATAATCCAAAGTCAAGAATGATGTCTTGAGGACATTGTAGAGGAGAATCGATGCCTCCTTTCTTAGGCCCCTAGCATTCTTTGAAGATCAGTCTCACTTTCCATAGCTCTGGCGTCACCGGGGCCCACAGGGTACATGCTATTGTGTCCCAAGAGATGTCTTTGAAGCCTTGAAGGAATGGAGCCCTGTCATGCTTGGGGGTATGTCTCTTTGTTTGGAAGGGCTGTACAAGTGTGCTGAAAATCCCCCATTTCCAGGGGGCTTCGTTCCTTTGTGAAGGCTGTCCTCCCAGGCTAGAGTGCTCAGTTTGGCTCCAATGAAATTCTCTCCCTACCTCTTGCCGTAGAAGAATTATTGATTATGTGTTTTGACACCATGTGTAAGTAAGTTTGCTGAAAATTAGAACTTTACAATTCTGTTTCAAGAAAAATAAACATGCCAGGTCTGAGGATTTAAGGCAAACAAATGGCACACCCTATAGAAATAAAGGAAGCCCGTATCAAGACGGAATCTAGGGGAACGTTCAAGGATCAGGGGTCAAGTTCAAAACTTCCCAAATCCAGAAAAGAGACAGAAAAATATCATTCCTGGAGAGAGGAATTCATCAGATTTGTCTAATTTGTCTTGCAAACACTATGTCCATGAAGGGCGTTGCCAGGACCACCTCGAATTTGGAGTTTCTGATATCAGGATGTCAAACCAACACAACTGACCACGTGTTCTCAGTGCTTAGTTTGACCTAGGCTAGGATAGCAAAGATTCCAGCAAGTGCCCCGTGCAAATTCAAAGACAACAACCAAGAATCACGAAAACACTCACACCTCAGCCTACAGAACATACAGTGATTAAAGAAATACAAAATTAATCACTTGGACTGAAGGAGAACAGACTGAAAAGCATATCTAAGGGAGATTGCTGAGAAGACCATGATGAGTATACTATGGAAAAGAAAAAAGGGTCCCACAAAATGGAAGGCGAACAGAAATCACACCTGAATAATCCACAATGAAAGATGTCAATCTTTAGACAGACTCTGCTAGAGCGTTTGAAAGTCAGAGAAATTCACATGCCGAAAAACGGCAGCGAAGGTCAAACATGGGCTAACTGGGAATGGTGAGTTATGAGACTGCTCCAAGCGGGCTCTGAAACCCTGTGTCCATGAAGCTTGCCAGGACAGCAGAGACACAATTATGAAAATCCTCTGACATCACAGTGGACCCGAAAAACAACCCGGCCTCATCTACACAGTGCCAGAGTTGGGCTCAAGTAGCATATTCAAGTCCCACTGCACTCAACTGCAGGTTGCCAATGCAACATGAAAGGGGCAGGCCGGTGGTGCAGCGATGAGGTCCGCACCTTCTGGGTCTGTGGCCTGGGGTGGGCCGGGTGGAATCCTGGGGGTGAGCCTGCTCACCACTGCTTCAGTCATTCTGGAGCAGGCGTCCGAGGTAGTGTAGAGGCAGATGGGCAGGGACGTTAGACAGGGCCAGACTTCCACAGCAAATACAGGAGCATTGCCAGCAGATGTGAGCTCAGCGATGCACTTCTGCCAAAACAAAACCAAATTAAATTTTGCAAAGAATAGAAAAACTGAATCTAAAAAAAAAAAAAAAAACAGCTTGCCAGTGAGAAGAATAAGATCTCTATGAAGAACCTTAGCAAAACAGGTGAAAGCTATGGCAATCGGAAATTAGCAAACGTTTGGGGAAAGAAATTCAAGAAGACACAAGGTTAAAGAAGGATATTCCGGGATCTAGGCATGGAAGAAATAACACACTTGAAACGTCCATACCGGAGAAAGGAATCTCTGGATTCCATGCAATCCCAAAGTTGCAGCAATATGTGCCACAGAGATAGAAGAGAGAATCGTAAAGTTTCTAGGAGGCAACAAGAGACCCTGAATTGGCAAAGGAATCCTCGGGAAAACGAACAAAGCAGGACGTATCACACTTTCTGATTTCAACATATAGGACGAAGCACTAGGAACCAAAACAGCACAGTCTGGGCCCAAAAACTGGCACACAGACCCATGCAAGAGAATCGAGAGCCCAGAGCCCAACTCAAATGTACATGGACAGCCCATTTTCGACCAGGGAGCCAAGAGGAGACAGTGGAGAAAGGAGAGTCTCTACAAGAAACTGTGCTGGGAAGCCTGCACAGCCACATGGCACACAACGAGAGTAGACCATGATGTTACACCTGGCACACACACCACCAAGAAATGGATTAAAGCCTTGAATGGCAGACTTGAGACCTTGAACCTTGTAGGAGAAGACCTAGCCAGAGTGCGCTTTGCCATCTGTCTGAGCCGCCTATTTGGAAGAAGCATGTCTGACTGGGCAAGGGCAACAAAGGAAACAAGAAACAAACGGGATCACATCAAATGCAGACGATTCTGCCCAGTCAATGAAACCATAACTCAATGCAAAGACAGCACAACAACTGGGAGAGGATGTTTGCAAAGCACACATCGGACAAAGGGTGAAAAGCCCAAAGACACAGTCAACTCACACGGCTCCAGAAGAAAAAAGACAACAAGCCAATGAAATACTGGGCAAAAGATGGAAACAGAGATTTCTCCCAAGAAGATCTAAAGAAGGCCAACAGGTGCATGAAAACTTGTTCACCATCATTAAGTCTCAGGCCAATGCAAATCCAAACTGCAAGGACATAGCAGATCACTGTGGTCAGAATGGCTATAAGGAACCAGACAGGAAACAACAAGTGTCAGAGAGTAGGTGGAGACAGGGGAAGCCTCCTGCACTGCTGGTGGGTGTGTAAACTGGTGCCGCCACTACCCCAAGCGGTGTGGAACCGCCTCAGAAATTTAAGAATCCATGTCCCCTATGATCCAGCTGTTCCTCTGTGGCGTGTTTATCCGAAGAACTCGGAAACACTGCCGCTTAAAGACGTGTGCACCACTGAGTTCACCACAGCCTTATTCCCGCTATCCAAGACTTGGAAACAGCCCTGGTGCCCAGCAAGGGACGAATGGAGAAGGAACATGGGCTATAGTCACACAATGGCATACCATTGAGCCGGAACAACGGATGCAATCCAGCCATTTGTGACCACCAGAATGGCTGTGGGGGTTTTATGGAAAGTGAAACAAGCCCCAGGGAGAATGTCAAATACCGTAGGAACTCACTTACAAGGAGAAGAAAAGGCAAGCACTAACCAACAGGTGGCACGGGACATTTGACTGGGGGTTCCCAGAGGCAAAGCGGGGCGGTGGGTGGTGGGTGAAAGAGATGATGAGGCACAAGTGTGTGGTGAGGGCCTGTGACGGCTTACGCTGGTGAAGATGATGTAACCTACACAGAAGTCTAAATCGATGAGGATGCACATCTGAAAGCTGTAGGATGTTCGAATGCAGGGTTATGGCATTAAATTCACCTAAAATCAAAAATGCAAAAAGGGGTCCAGAATGACGGCAGAAAGCTTTGGGGGCTGAAAGAGATTAGAGAAGGTGAAGTTCCCAGGATGGAAAATCACCTCAGAATGCTTACTGATGCTACAGAAAGGTAGACCGTTCCAAATAGATGAAGAGGAATACTACCAAGAAAACATGATCCGTGCTAAACCCATGAACCAACGGAAAATGTTACCGTCCATGATGTTACTACTAATCACCTTCACGAATAATCCAAACAGGCCCACATCTACCCAACTTCAGGCAAAAGGTTGGTCCAAAAGTACAATTCAGGGCCGGCCCTGTGGTGGAGCGGGTAAGTGCCCACGTTCTGCTTGGGTGGCCCGGGCCTCACTGTTTCACATCACGGGTGCAGATCACATTAGCAGTGTTAGGCAATATAGATTTCATGGTAGGGTGCGGACATAGATCATAAATAAGTAGCACTTGTGAGGCTACGTTATCAATAAGCACCAGAAAAAGAACCATGAGAATACTACAATCTAGGAACGCATCTGGTACACTTCCCCAAAGGAAGAAGGAAGGAAAACATGTGACCTGCCAAGGTGGAATTGGCATAGTGCTGGGAGATGACACCATCATTGCGCATGAGAGGATTGTCAGGGCAACTTCAACTTGGGAGGGATTCCAGGACTTTCTCTGGGGAGGGTCCACCCACTTGGCCATCTACACATGATATAAGAGAGACAACCCAGGATAATCTTACAGGAAAGAAACCAGTGTCTAGAGAGAATGTAGCAGGCCGTTCAAAGTTCGAGGAGAAAGTTAGAAACCGACAAGAAATCCAGAAAATGGAAAACTATCCTACCTGGAAAGGGTGAGGAGTCAGACTGGTCTGAGATGGCTCTGAAACTCTGTGTGCATGGAGGTTGTCAGGACAACTTAGAATTTTGAGGTTGTTTATGACATCATGGTGAACATGTCCCCCAAGATGGCCTCACGGTTACAGTCTGAGGATTGGCCTAGGCTAGGCTATTAAATGGAGAGATACCCAGAAACAGCTTTGCCAAACAGAAAGCGGGCACAGAAACTGGAAGAGATAAAACAGACTCTGATTCAAAGGACAAGAAAGGAATCCTTGGCGAGAAGCAAGAATAGAGGGACAAGCAGTGAGAGGAGAACATTGTCATCTATTCAAGCCTATGGGGAGGCCATGCTGATTCAAGTTTGAAACTTGATTGGAAACAAGAGGCTGGGCTTGGGCCTTATCAGACCTACAGTGTCCTTCTGCCTTAAGCATAATCCAAAGTCAAGAATGATGTCTTGAGGACATTGTAGAGGAGAATCGATGCCTCCTTTCTTAGGCCCCTAGCATTCTTTGAAGATCAGTCTCACTTTCCATAGCTCTGGCGTCACCGGGGCCCACAGGGTACATGCTATTGTGTCCCAAGAGATGTCTTTGAAGCCTTGAAGGAATGGAGCCCTGTCATGCTTGGGGGTATGTCTCTTTGTTTGGAAGGGCTGTACAAGTGTGCTGAAAATCCCCCATTTCCAGGGGGCTTCGTTCCTTTGTGAAGGCTGTCCTCCCAGGCTAGAGTGCTCAGTTTGGCTCCAATGAAATTCTCTCCCTACCTCTTGCCGTAGAAGAATTATTGATTATGTGTTTTGACACCATGTGTAAGTAAG